>NW_026516728.1:0-267675 GCF_025766255.1 Zychaea mexicana | reverse complement strand
AATTACGTAACGAATTCGTAATTGGAGTCCATTTCAACGTCTTGCTCGCAATAGTGCAACAAGCATAACATATCAGTTGGAAAGATCGTCTTGATGATCATATACAATATTAGCTAGCCACTAATTTAATCAAACATCATACATCTCCCCACCCTAAAATGTACACATTATATCCAGTCTATGATAGTAATACGTGTGGCAAGTGCATTATATATAGTTACCATGCTGTTAATTACAAAATAAAGACACAATAGGAATAGGGAAAGAGAATCTGAACTCTATACGATGAATAATGTTGTTGTTGTCATCCAAGGCGTCCGCATGTCATCATGATAGAATATCATAACGATCTGCAATTCTCTGACATGCCCGTGCTCACAGCAACAATGTTATCTCCGTTATGGTACCAATAATTAGCTTTCTCCTATACTTTCGCCTGTTATTTTGTTCCAGAAAGAAAATGAACGATTTTCTCTCGATAATTACAACTCATCTATGCATCTCACTTTTATTACTATTTCGATCGACAATTGCTAACCAAGGGGGAGGGCATTAATAGCATACTACGAGATGGCTACAAGAAAATTCCTACTATAACGAAGAGCCTCTTGCCGCACGTCGATTGCAGCCTTATAACTCTTTCTTCTAAAGGTGCGTATGTATGTACACTATGACGTTTCATTTATTTGACCCTGGGCTAGCTGCCACCTAGTATTTTTAAAAGCCATGCAATGCAAATGCAGAGCGAAGCATTCATGCTCTATTTCTGCATTAAATATACTCGGAAGGAGGCGTTAAAAAAGGTAGAAGGGGTTGTGTGAATGTATAAGAGAGAGAGAGAGAGAGAGAGAGAAAGCAAAAGAGGCCATGAAAAATCTTTTAGTGTATGTGCTAATTATACTTCTACATGGTTGATTATAGTCCATAGTCCTCATTTTACTACTTCACGGGGGATGACCCTCAAAGAAAAGGGTCATCTTCGTAATAATATTGTCAACGCCCATTCACCAATCACCCTCTTCACATATACACGCTCTCTTAATCAAGCCGTTCCTCCCGACCCCCTCTTTGCAAAGCACGAGAAGATCCACCCATATGGCTTATTTTCTGTTACTCTCTCTCTCTGAGGCCGTCTCGTTATTTTAGCTGATTATCATGCGGAGGTACGTTAGCGAGCCATGTACATACATGGTCTGAACAAGCACAACACAGACCTTGACAGCGCAAACATGCCATGTTGTTAGTGCAACTCTTGTTTTGCACTCATCGTATTACAATAGAAAAATGCCAGGAACGAAATTATTGAGCCCAGGGACGAGGATCAGCTGTCATTATTCAATAATCGACTAATGTAATGTTTTACAGGGCTAGTGTATAGAGGGAAGGAAGCCGATCATAGATAGAAGAGCAGCAGCAGGCCTGATGCATAATCACCCTGCGTTTGCTGACGACCTACAAAAATAATGCTTTGCTTTAGCTAAGATGCTATCAAAGTACGGCTCGCTCACTTACTAATATCTTGTATTGCTATGGTTCTGTAGCACGAGCCCGGATGGGGCAAAAGAATCTAATTTGATTATTGGAGCTACTGTTACTTCCTTACAGAGACACATTTTCTGTCTTTTGATTTTGCTACTATTGTTGTTGTTGCTGTTAATGTTGCACCCAGCATAACATCGTTTTCCACCTCCGCGGGCATTTTTCATTTATCCCACTCCAAAACTTCCTCACCCACTTCGCTTGACCCTGACGGTGCTGTGAACAAGTGCGGTCCTTGAGGTTCCCTTTTCGTGCTCCTGGAACCCCTAACTGCAAGTATTCTCGGTTCTATGGGTTATTTGGTCTTAGCTCGAGCGATGCCTCTTCCTTTCGCTTTTCTACCCAATCTTTACACACACCCTCACTCAAAACCAACCAGAAAGTCAATTGCCCAAAAAACGCCTAATCAATGCTTCACGTACAGGAATCTTCTCACAGCACATTGCTGCTCGGACCGATGCTTACTCCTCCAGTACATCCTCAACCGACAACGTCGACGTCATCGAGAACAACTCGGGTAGTTGAGCAATTGCAAGACACACTCGACAATCTTCAAAAAGAACTTATCTCCACTCGCTCTCAGGTATACAGTTCGAACCTAGATTTTCTTTTTGCCGTTTCGTTCTTTTGAGGGCTGGAATAGTTAGAGTGTGTGCATGTGTTTTCCCGCTTTTCGATGAGCTCCACACCATAAAAGAAGCAAGAAGCGCGATCATGCTCTCTGAGTATCGTTTTGAAAGCGGAGGTGTATTATTTGGGAAGCAAGTGTCCCTATACTCTCCTATTAAATCCCTTCTCTCTCTATCTCGCTATATCTCACTGTATCTATCTCACATTCTTCTGTATTTCCAGCTCGAGACAGCACGCCAAGCAAAAGCACAGAGCGAATTGGACGCACACAACTATGTTGAATCCAACAAGAAATACCGAACTGATATACAGGGCTTGATGCAGACGCTTGAAGTTAAACAGCAGGTGCTCGACACGACCAAGAAGTCATCAATGGCAATGGAAGCCCAGGTCAAAAAGCTCAGAGATGAAGCCCTCGCATCCCGCAAAAAGCTCGAAGAACTCCGTCGTAAAGAGCAGGTACTCGAACGCGATCGGAATGTCGCAGTTGCCGAAAAGGAGCAGACAGAGCGCCAGCACATTGTATTGAAGGAATCGGTGGCACGTCTCAGCACACGGTTTGAGCGAGAAGCGGCCGGGTTACGACAGGACTTAACATCAGTACAAGATCAAGTCTCCCTCATGTCTGAACGTGGCAAACTCATTGCACAGCTGTCAGAGCAAAAGATCAAGCAGTGTGCAGCAGAGCGCAAAGAATTGATAGCCGGACTGGAAATTATGCGTGTCAAAATGCAAGAGAACTTACAGCGTTTTGTGCAACAAATGCGAGCCGAAATAGGACCTCTACTCGATGATGTCAACCAATCAACTTCTACCACCAAAGACTTTGAATACGCGGTGCTACGATGCCGTGGCGAGGTCAATGGTCTCGTAGCAAGAATCAGGGCTTACACAGCAGAAGCCTACGGAGTCGAATGAATTCCCTCTTATCCCTCACACTACCCTTCTTTTCTCTCCGTCTCTTCCTCTCCTCCACCTCCTTCTCTATAATAACTATATAGTAGTTTACATACAAAAATCCATCCGGTAGCTCTACCAGACCCAGGCAGAGCAACATAATACCTCTTTTCTACGACCATTCTATTTTTCCCAACTCCAGAAACAGATGTAATGAGCAGACTTGTTTGCGTACTTATTAATTTAGTGAAATCCTTATAGTATTTAAATGTAATTGCCATATTAGGGCATGTACGTGCGCCTCGTTTCGACGTATATCTTTTTTTATCGATTGTAGTATACATATAATGTGTACAAGATCGAGCTTGACTGGGTAAAGATTGTGCCACAAGCATGGTTCATCTTCGTTCTCTGTGTAGCCTACCACCTGAAATCAATGCTAATAATGGTAAGGCGCGATATGGAAGATTCCCGGTCACCATCACAATTGTGGAATTTAGCGCCATAATAAGCAAAAAAAGTTATCTGATCCTTGTTTGCGTTCCATCATTGCAAACCAGCTCGCACTGTACATACCAAACAGTAAACCGGTCAATGTTTATATTAGCTTATACTTGTTCTGTAGAGTAGTCAATAGGAAGCATGATTATAAAAAAGACCATGCCTAATGTATAGGTGTCTACCTACTGCATGAAACCTTCTACTGCTGCTTAGATGTCATCCTTGTCCATTCGTTATTGATCTCTTATGTCCCAGGATCCTTTTCCCCTCCAGCGGCTCCGAAGCTTGGGCATGTGATCTCCGACCTTACACCGAAAAGTGTAGAGTACAAGACAGAGGATCAGATTAAATATTTCATCTCTTCAAGCTAGTCATGTTCCTTCTTTCCCTCTTTTCCCTACACTTACTGATATGGCAGCTGAAGACTACGATCCATCATTACAACCTAAGCTTGACTGGTGGCATGTTGCTCAATCTTCAGTTTTCGTTCTTGTTGCTGGTAAGATAGAAGTGCATCACATATATGAAATGTTCCGTGCTATACTTAACCAGAATCAATATAGCCCTGATCAGCTTTTGCATGGGTACCCGGTTAGAACTGTCGTTAATTATCTCAGGCATCCGCTGCGTTGTTCAGCTTACAATGATGGTGAGCATTCTTTTCACTTTTGCTCCTTCGTATGGTATACTTGGACCACTTTTCTCATTCGATCCATGCTTTCTTCCTTTGCAGGGCTATGTTCTCGACGACGTCCTAAGTTCTAATAATGCTGGTATCGTTGTGTTAATGACCTGTAAGTATCATGTTTCTGCACGGTCTAGGACAAGAATAAAGGCCGTACAAGAAGTGCAGCGGTGAGCTCAACCGTTTTTATTACTTTATGCAAACATACAGTGACATTGGTGCTGCTAGGCGCTTACGAGACTACATTCAATCGAGCCAAAAAAACGTTCAAGGGATTTGTAAGTAGAAGCAAGTTAAGTAGAAGACTCCATAACTTGATCCGTTTACTAACAAGTATTTGCACATGATATCCAGTTCGTCAACATGCTTGTGATCTTACTAGTCAGTAATGTGTTCATCGCTTTTCTTGGGTCAGCATTCGCGTTAAAAGAACAGCCCTTCTGGTCACCACCAAAGTTCATTCCAATAGTGGGCATGTTGCTTGGTAACTCAATGAGCAGCATTGCAATGGCAACAGAACAGTGCCTTGATCATTTGAGGTACGGCTTTCGCTTACCCTTGATTGTCGTAGTTTACAACATGGTGTTAAGCCGTGAGATCCTCATCTATAGTCTGAACGGACCTATCCTTGAGGCGCGACTATCGTTTGGTGCAACACGATTTGAAGCAGCGAGACCCCTGGCTGTAGAAGCTATTCGTGTGTCGATGCTTCCGGTCATTACGCAACTTAGCGTTATGGGTCTGATAAACATACCTGGGACGATGGTCGGATTAATCCTGGCCGGAACGCCAATGACCGATGCAGTTGTTTATCAGCAATGTATTATGTTTATGATTGCTGCCAGTAGTGCATTAGGCGTAGCGATGGCCGTTATTGTACGTAGAACTTCTCACGGGTTTATAATCACACGCATGCTTTTCATCTTCTTTCTTCTAACTTCCTTTTAAACGACATTGATGATGTAGGCTTGCTTGATGGTTCTTGTTGATAAACATCACTCGCTACGTCGTGAAAAGATTCTGGATAACCCTCCTCTTATTCGCTTTAAAACAATCGTAGACTTAAGTCAAGCTGTCAGCAGCTCAATCGGCCCCACAGCATGCTTTGCAAAATGTCGCCGAGCTAATCGCCGGCAAGAACCTGTATACGAAGAAGTAGAGCTGCGTTAAAATTTGTTGCATATTATGTACAGTGATGAATCGACTCGTCATCCTTCTTTATAGAATGGACTTCATGAAAATTGTTCTTGTTCTTTCTTCTACTTCCTCTAAACGTAACAGTTTTGTATATTTTCCTTTCTTCTTTTAGTGCCCCTTACAGCTATTATCTCGTATTCTTTACATATCCTTTTGTATATTTTTTGCTTAACCATCTTATTTCTTCAAATACTCCCTACTTGCTGTTTTGTCTAGTATATTACTGTGGATCATCCGTTGTATTGAGTGCAGCTACTACAAATTCCATAAACAATACCACTTACTTTTTATTGTCAGCTAGAAAAGCCGCCATCGTTGCACAACATGATGTTCATCCGGGGTTAGTGGATAGCATCAGGCTAATAACAGTAGCGTTGTCACTCCCAGAAGTCACATGCTTATACACAAAGAGAATATGAGGGTTGTTTGCCTATCACAAGCTACTCACATTTGCACTTGTTGAAAGGACCCCCTTTGTAGATAAACTCTATTCAGGTCGGTGAGCACTCGCAAGCCGTCCAAAGTCTTGAAATAGTAACTTTCCTACACCAACATTTGACTGATACTATTGCAACCATGTGCCTTTGCTTCAGAAAGCTTTACTATGCTTGAGCATTGTTCAAATGAGCTCTTAAAATTTTAGCAAACCATCTACATCTTATCACCATGACTTTGGAAACGCTTTATATTGGAATTACTTGTTGAGTATCCGCAGTATCTTCCGTTGCCCGAACAGCCTTAGAAGTCGTGATGCAAGAAGTTTCAATGCCAAACGCGCGTTTCCTAGCGGCTTGATAGATGATGTTGGCTCTTTTCACCGTAGTGGAGGAAAAAAGAAAGAACTGTCCTAGCTGTATCGGATCAATCCGTATTCTATTGGGACTAAAAGGATCTTATTATCGCATAGATGTATGCATATGCAACCCGCTGGGTTTTCCAGACAGAGAACAGAGACTTTTGATTTTGATTATGTTTCTGCAAACAGACCCGGGCATGAAGGAATATGTGTTTTTGTGCAATTTGTCAGAAAAAAAAAGGGAAGGAAAATAGAAGTAAACACAATGTAAATATAAACAATGCTTTGTTTTTGAGTAATCAAATGCTGTTAGATTCACCAGGGTTGCTTTCGTGGGCCGCGATGATGTTGAGATTGTCGGTTCAAGGGTCTTGACGACGTTTTGGTAGTCCAGCCATCTTTGTCTGTATTTGACACCCATCCACCACCAAAATCTTGTGTATTCCATGACTGCTGCTGTTGATGTTGTTCTGTAGTACCAGATCGTGTTGGTTTTTGTTGTGGCGGTTGTTGCCGCTGTGGCGGTGGGTGTCTTCGAGGTGGAAGCGTTGACTGCGACTGATTTCCTGCATTATGACTTGCAGCCCACGCATTCCATTTCCCTGTTGAGTTGGTATTGTTATCGTTGTTTCTGGTATTTATATTCTGTGTTGTTGAGGTTACATTATACTGCTCTTGCTGTTGAGGTGCTTGAGGTTGTGATCGTATGTTATGCGACGGTTGCTGTTGTTTCTGCTGTTGTTGTGCGGGCCTCGGTGAAGGGTCGATTTGCATGGATTCCCAGCTTGATTTCCGTGCGGGCTTTGCTCCCCATGCACCGTTTGTTGGGTTACTGGGTGCAGCCATTGGCCTTGAAGATCGCCATCCGTCATCGTCAGTTTTGGAGCCCCAAGTTCCCATGTTGGATGCAGTAGCATCTGCTGCCACTGCTGGTGTCGCTACTGCAGTAGCGCCCCAGCCTGCAGAACCCTTGTTGGCTGTCTCGTTACCCCATCCAGAATCGACATCCATTTTCAAACTATCTTGTTTGCTGCCCCATGAATCACCCCTGGTTTCTTGGGAGGAAGGCATACAATCCCATCCTGTTCCACTGTCTGTTCGCGTCACCGAACCGGGCCAGCCACTATCGCCTCCTCCCTCGCCCTTGGGTCCCCATGCTACGTTCGGTCTGTCTTCGCCCCAAGACGCTCCTGTAGCATTTTCATTACCCTCGTTGCGTTCCCAGTCAATTTCGGGTTGCCAAGGCTCCTCGTCATGCTTATAAGTGTACCAGCCAACCAGTTTTTCCTGGAGCTCCCACTTTTTCTTGTTGGTTGCAGAACCCGAGGACCCGTCACTTGGTTCGTTCTGAGCTGGAGGCTGATCTGTCATCACCTGCTGATTTCCTTGTCGTGTTGATGAGGAAGGATCATAATAGGGTGTCATGTCAGCTGCAAGACGATGTCGTTGTCGAGGCTGGGCATTTTCACCCTTGTCAAAGGGTGATCGTGTTGGAGCAGCGTGTGTTCCTCCGGGTAATGATCCTCGTAAAAACTGTTTTAATAGATCGTAGTCGGGTTCCTCTGCAAATTTCAATTTTCGGACATATTCAACAAACTTGACAAGACCTTCAGGGTACCCATCCAGCATCTCCGGCATATACGCATCGTTCTTCATAGCGCGCATCCGATCCCATCCAGCCGCAGAGTTGCGTGCTTGAATGCCGGTCCATGGTAAAGTACCAAGAATCAGATCGAGCAAGATATAGGCGATGCCTTCAAGATCATCCCGTCGTGCGTGCATTCGGCCTCGATGGACGTTGATGGATGCATAGCGTGCTGTGCCGATCTTGTTGCGCCGTTTTGGCTTTGCTTCGGGTATTGGTTTGTCAGTTTCTGGATCAAGCCAGCGTGTCGCTAATCCGAGATCAATGATGTGCAATTTGGCATTTTCTTTCCCCCATCGATCAAATACAGCACGTGCGTTGGCAACTTCATATTGATAGTGTGGTTTGTCGCCATCGAGTTTCACCATTTTCACCTCGGGTAGCACGCATGCTCTTGAAAATAAAAAGTTGTCGGGCTTGATGTCCCGAAATACAAGACCGCTCTTATGGACGTGGTGGATGATGTCGATCTGTTACATAGATAAGTTAGCAAAATAGCAAAGCAGTGATACTATTCCTTTGGATGTAGCCCCACATCATCTCTCCTTTTACTCACCATTTGGCATACAAGATCCACGATGATATCGAAAGGTAACGGAGTCATGCATTGGCGGATATCTTTCAGACTAGGGCCAAGCAAGTCAAGAACGATACAATTGAACTCGTCGAACTCGCCATACCAGTAGCATTGTGGGACACCAGCTACGAAACGAAAAATAACGTGTGTTTCGCATTAAATGTCTTTTCTCACATGATATTTATATCGCTGTCCCTCTGTTATCGATCGTGTGTATCTATAAAGCTACTTACGTCCCTTCCCGAGTAGTTGGTAATGCTCACTCTCGCGTTTTAATTGAGGATGGCGCATACTTCTCCGTTCGCGCTTTATTGCATAAATCGTACCGTCTTTTATATCTTGACCTAATTGTCATTTTATTTTTTGTAAAAGGTTACACACATCCGGATTGATGTTTTTAGTGAGTTACTGAGATACGGTACTAGCATAAATATATATATAGCTTATTTTACCTTCAAATACTTCACCAAATGAACCTTCTCCTATTTTGCCCAGAATCAGCCAAAGATCATTCATAATGACATTGCGGCTATTCTCGCTAAGATTAGAATGTGTGGTACGGACAGAAGAATTGCTGCATTCGAAAGGGTCGGCCATTAGGGACAGTGTGTGTGCGTTACAGTATAAATATATGTACAAAGGTATATATCTGTGTTCTTTTTGCAGTGCGTGTATGTGTGTGGATTGTATCAAATTGCAGCTCCTTGTGGATTAAGAACGGTAAAAGAAATTAAACCAGTATTTGGTCAATTACTTTGCTGCAAGTAATGAGGTATAGGGTAAGGAAAATCGAGAGGGCAATGTTGGTAAGTGAGAAACAGAGAGACAGAGATCGCAAGCCTTGTTACAATATACTTTAGGGAGCCAAAAAAAAGCAGCAGAAATGGTGAGTTTTAAATTTGGACAGTATGCCGGACGGGTCAGTCACTGCCACCGAAACTATCCAAGTAACACGCACGAATGGATGAAACTCTTGAACAGATGACTATATCATTAACGAGGACATACAAAAAATCATCGTGATTTTTACAATCCTAACGTTACTGTCTAGTACCGAGAAACTGGACACTAAGTGGTATACGAAGAAGCACAGTACAACTACTAATACTGCTGCTGCTCTTTATCCCGGCCGTCAACAATATATGACGTCGGTGGAAGTCGTAAGCTACTCTTTCATGAAACCTACAACTAGCGTCCACATGACATAATTGGCTGGTGCATGCTATTTTTGATCGATAATGCATATTACTACTAGTGTGCTGCTGTATTTTGAAATCAACAGACAATTATCCAGTGGATCTTCATTAACTTCACACCAGTCAGGCTTTCAATGCTCGAAGGTGGTAGACAAACGAAATTGGCAGTGGTGGAGCTTTATTATCGTTTAATTTTCACTGTAATATATGATATGTTTACGCATCCACCACAGTAGGAAATACATGTATATACATAACGCAGTGTTGTTACAGCTTCTTCGCAGTAGCCCGCGCAACGACCAACAGGTATGCATTAAGATATTGCAAATTTTCGCACTGCCAATACGGGTGATACTGAAAGAAAAAAGCTAAATACCAACACATTTACTTTCATTTCTGTAACATTTACGATTGATTTTCTTAGAAAGAAACTCGGATTGCTTGAATCAATGAAACTGAGCCTTGTTTCACACAAGGTCGTTCCGAAAAATCTTGGGTATGACTCTAACGCCCCTTACCAGAGGCGCATAACAATAGGTTTTGAGATGCAAATTATTCTTTTGATTGTTCTTGACAAATTTCTGGGTATATGCTTTATTAGTATACTATTTGATTGCAGGCACGCGATGCTGCTTGGAATCAATCTTCTTCTTTGTTAAGGGCTCTAGCTCATTCCCCGCTTTGAGGTGGGATTGAGGGTCACTGCCACCGGAACGGTTGTGCTTGAGAAGTTGGGTATGAGGGGACAAGTGGTCCTAAACCGTGACCGCCATAAGTAGATGCACTCTGTGATTATTCAGGGTAAGCGAAGACGAACCCTTGCTTGACTGGCGGCCAGTAGCAGCAAAACTTTCTTTATCTGTTTTGAAGAGCTCCAGGCGTAGCTAGTCCTGCCTCCCTGACCATTGTGGCTAGCATCTTGTGCGACATCCATACACCGTTAGTGATATCTTCTGCTGTTTTAAGTCACTCGCGTAGTTGTGTGCTCCCAAATGGTTGTATGCGCTCGGGAAGGGCTCGCCTTTTAGTTTGAATCTCTCTCTCTCTCTCTGTGTGTGTGTGTGCATATTTTTTAATCACCCTCTTCTTGCTGCACGAGGGCGCGATCCTGAGCGCGGTATATCTTTATGACGTTGTACATATCTTCGAAGGCGCAGGTTCCATATTGATCAATGAACGTATCGATGAATGGAGCAGGTGTACTGAAGAATACGAGGGGTGGGTGTGTTCGCAGGTGGCAAGTGCAAGTCAGACAAAAATTACGCCTGTGTGGTTTTCTTGTGAAATGTTGCTAGAGACACACTCCTGTACAGTGCTATCTTTGGCGGGCAGTCGAAAGGCTGATATGTCTGTAATGTGCATCTGGTCATGCTGGTGAACACTGGTAGTAATATATTACGATTAAGATAAGCACTCATAATAATCAATGTATGGGATGTGGGCAGTGTATGCTAGTAATGCGTTTTTTTTCGTGTATTCCAGTATCGATTGACTACTCATTGATCATGTAGTACAGTAGGTGTTCTACAGTGATCCCCCGCTTTTTGCACCCCTACCTTTTGCAAATGCTGCGATTTCTGCAACAATCAGTCCGGACTAGAAACTTATCCTACAAAAAGTCCCCTGGTCTTTGCAAATCTTCGATTTCTGCAACAATTTCTGGGACTTTCCACTGTTGCGAAACGCGGGGGACCACTGTACTGATAACTTCTGTGTGTTGGATGGTGTATTGGATCAAGGTCTCGATCTGACTATTTACCTTTTCTTTTGTCCCGCTACAAAAGAGTGGCTGAATAAATCATATGCATGAAACAACACACATAGTTATCAAAGCTGTTACTCTTCTAAGAACTGAAAAGTGCACAGTGAGCGATTGTGTCGTTCAAGACAAAGTCCTATATTCTTTTAGACTCGCCAAAGACATGGAGAGCGTACATATAAGCTATTGGTCCTTCTGTCCTAAGTTCTTTGCCCACCCCTATCTACTAATCTTTGCGATTTAAGACATCAACTGGATGTGACAATCTGATAGCAGACCATGAAGGCACGACTATTGACGGGGTGTATTTCAAGGGATTTGCTTGAGTATTTGTTGGATACAGTCAATTTATCTGGCCTTAATCTTGATCAAGTCGCCGGTTATACAGTAGTATTTGTTTCGGCAATACAAAATTGGGAGTGAGCACAATAGTGGCATTGATAACTGTATTATATGTCGATAAGCAGTCAATGTGAGTCTATCGTTGGATTATATAGACCACATAGTAATGTAACTATCAGAGCTATTGCTTGAGTGGAATTCTAAAAGTATATGAAATCATCTGGAGATAGATACATTGTAAGTGCTCTCTTAATCTTCTTTCCGTCTTATTCCATTCTTTCGCGTACATTTTCATCCAAGTTGGAGAGACGTTAGTAGCTGTTGTAGCCTTTCGAACACCTAAAACGACCTTCCAAGGCCCTATAAGGTTTGTGAGGTTTTAAAATGCCCAAAAGGTAATTTGAGATTTGAATTATCCATGGAATGAAAGTTACACTGACTGATGGAAGTCTGTGGGCCGAGTTCTGTTTCCCCTACGTACTACGCATTGTATCGATTGAATTTCCATCCTGCAGTAAGGTGGTACAACATCAAAACAAACGCGCTTACGACATTTTCTCTCTGAAGATGAGTCGATACCCCAACTATAAACCATAAAGACCACACCCGGTTCCCACATATATAGTTTGTGTGCCTTTTTCTTTTTGGTGGGTGAGCCATACGTAAATGTGAAATACAATTATGTGTTCTGATTAATCGTCTTTTCAGGCTTGATAGCACTAGTGTACACGCCACTCTGATAGCCAGCATATGCATGAACGTTTAACTATTCTTACTTTCCACTGCTATTCCTGCATAAAGCAGCGTATCATATAACAAGTCACAGTACTGAAAGATGTACATACTGCATATGCATACATACAATAAGACACATACTGGAAATGCAGCTGTCATTCATAGTCAGGCTGATATGTTATGGTACAGGCACAATCGTTCTCCCAATACTTGTATAAAAAGTAGCAGGTACTTTGAGTTTAGTACTGTATGGATAATCTGACTGGTTGATGAGATATGCAGCTGCAGTGACTTTCGGAATCACTGCTGTAATATCAAGCTACAGTACCAAAACTTTCAAAAAGCCGTTTCATCAGGGGTATCAATCTTTCAAAACAAACAAGATAGAGTTCTAAGAGATACTTATACTTAGATCAACATCTTATTAAGTAGTCGTAGAAGACTAAGTGGCGAACGGCACTTTTATTATTTTTAATTTTAGTTGATTGATAAAATAATAATGCTCTACTAGTGATAAAATGTAAAAAACACCATGAGGTAATCTAAAAATGATGATGTTTCTTGCTGTAGTCATCGTTCGCCTAAAGGCTCAAAAAAGGGGGAAAGCGTGGGCTGAAGCAAGGTCCCATGCAGTGGTGGAATTAGACTATTTAAAAGATGTGTTTCTGCTGGCGCATTGGTGCAGGAACCTTTTTTTTCTTTTCTCCTTCCATCAGCTTAGTACATTGAGATGGCAGCAATAGCGCAAGAAAGAATACGAAACATCGCCGGCCATCTGACTGGTTTCGAAAAGTGTAAGTGGTCAATACATCGTCATTCTCTCATTAACTGCTTAGGAAAAAGTACACAAAGAGCAACATCTTCTTCATAATTTCCACCACTGTCATAGCAGAAAGCAACTATGCGAAGAAAGAAACAGCTGTACTCATCCATCTCTTTTTTGCGTTTTTCACGTAATCTTGCACTCATTATGCATATGTGCTTGATACGATTAGATCAAGTCAATCGTAAGCCAGAACAGATGCCATATTACACACCGCTTGATCCAGTTCGGTTTCTACTGCGAAGCGCCATGATATACCGGGACAAGACTGCCGTTATACACGGCGATCGGTCGTTCAGCTATGAAACTTTAGCAGACCGAGTGCTACGACTTGCCAACCTCCTTATTCATGCATTCCACGTACGCCCTGGGGACAGAGTAGCGGTATTGTGCCAAAATGTACCCGCATTTTTGGAGGCCACTTTTGCTATTCCAGCTGCAGGTGGCGTACTAGTCCCCATCAATACTCGATTGGCTCCACCGGAAATTGAATACGTGGTGCAGGACTCTGGAGCATCGATACTGCTTGTACAGGACGAGATTTTACCGCGTGTATCCACCACGGTTAGGGCTTCCACCAAGCTAATCCATATCGCTGACTATCAGAACCGTGGCGACCCGCTTTGCCCGTACGAACGGCTCTTGCAAGAAACAGAAACCAAGCTCATGTGGAAAGACTTGCCGCTGACAACGGATGAAAATGCAATAATGACGATAAACTATACTTCGGGCTCAACAGGCAAACCAAAGGGCGCGATGATCTCGTACCGTAGCATTTATATGCTAGCAATGACCATGTGTATACAAGCTCAGATCACACATAGCTCTAAATATCTGTGGACACTTCCGTTATTTCATTGCAACGGGTGGGATTTTCCTTTTGCCTTGATGGCTGTAGGAGGTAAGTGTGAATAACGGGAGACATAATAAAGAGAATTATGCGTTGAGGGTCACGGAGGCACATGAAGTGAACAATCACGATGAGTGAGATGAGCTGTTGAAATATTGCGCTTATCCTCATATTTATTAACAACACAAACACATATAGCCACACAATATATGCTTAACAAGATCGATTATGGATACGTATGGAAGCTAATCAAGGAACAAGGAATCACACACTATTGCGCTGCACCAACAGTACAAAACGAACTGTGTCATCATAAGGATGCTGTCCGACTCAATCATGTTGTCCACAGCTTTAGCGGCGGCTCGACGCTTCCAAACAAACTGGTCCGGAGACTCAACAGTCTGAATGTTCATGTGACCCAAGTGTATGGACTAACTGAAGTGACGGGACCGGCGATCCTCAGTTATGACGATGGAGCACTTTCACAACACCCAAAGGAAAAGCATCTCGATTTGTTTTCGCGTCAAGGCTACAATATTCTTTCCCTGGATCAAGTGCGTGTGCTGGATCAGAAAACGGCCAAGGATATAAAACCGGATGGTATGCAAATCGGCGAGCTGTGTTTGGTGGGAAACACAACCATGCGAGGCTACTTTAACAATCCGGAAGCGACCAAAAAGGCCTTTAGAGAGGGATACTTTTGGACAGGCGACTTGGCTGTGATTTATCCGGATGGTGCAATAGAAATCGTCGACCGTGCTAAAGACGTAATTATCTCTGGTGGCGAGAACATTAGCTCGATTGAGTTAGAAAATGTGATTGGATCATTGGAAAAAGTGCTAGAATGGTAACTTCAACACTTAACATACAAAACCTATTACGTGTCATAATTCAAAAAAGCTTAAAAACCTCTGCTAACTTGCTCATAGTGCCGTCGTAGCTGGACCAGATGATAAATGGGGTGAGCGGCCGGTTGCTTATGTCGTTGTCAAAGAAGGCCACACTATCACTGTGGAAGAGATCATTGCGCACTGTCGCGAGAGACTGGCTGGCTACAAATGCCCCTCAAAGGTCATGCTTGTTAAAAGTATTCCAAAATCAGGGTATGTCTTCCTTAATTATGACAGCAATAGTTTATGACAAAGGCATATGTAAAGATGAGAAGACTAATTACTTTGATTTCTATGATATAGAACTGGTACGTCAAATATTAGATCTGCTGATTAACGTCATCTGATCACTGTAAGCACTAAACAAACAATGCATCTAGGTAAACTGCAGAAGAATTTGCTACGTGATGAACTTTGGAAGTCGCATAAGAGACGCATCAACTGAAACCTCTAGTGATATTAGTTTTGTACATTCAAAGAATAAGAGCATTTTACCACTGTTATTGTGCTGTAATTAACCATTTTCATGGCTTCTTGCAGTAATGCTGCATGATATGCAATTGATGAGATCCATAGCAGCAGAGAGAGGTATCACACTACTTGATGTGTTCCCATATCACAAAACTGTAAAAACATACAAAACTAAAATGCTCTGATGATAATCGATCATTAATGACAGCTGTAAAGTGAAACACATATTCGATAATCTTTTCACTCGATCTGTGCGCTGCTACACATGTTTGCGTTAGCTGTTGTATGCATATTGT
Organism: Zychaea mexicana; assembly: GCF_025766255.1. Taxonomy (NCBI): domain Eukaryota; kingdom Fungi; phylum Mucoromycota; class Mucoromycetes; order Mucorales; family Lichtheimiaceae; genus Zychaea; species Zychaea mexicana. Next base: position 251,846 of record NW_026516728.1, on the reverse strand, counting down.
TGTGTGACACAGTAATGGTTATGGGGTTGGTCCATCTTGAGGTGCGTGCATTTCAATTTGCAAACGCACGTAACCTCTAATTATGAATCTTTCGAAATCAACCGGCAGTCAATAAGAATCAAACAAGTGCACAGCATATTGCGGGTACATAGCGAAAGTGCTTATAAAAATTGATATATACTATGAAGCCACAATTAGTCGGATGGACGATGTCTGCGTTCTTGCAATGTAGTGAAAGAGGGATAGTGACAATAATCTTCTGTACAGCGAATGTTTAACATGGTTGATTTTGAAAGATGAAAATGCAATGAGTTTGGTGTTGATATGAGCAAATATTGAAAGGGAAGAGGTACTGATGTAAAGGGGGAGAGGAAAGGAGATGATGTGTAAAGGTATATCATGAGACGACAGAGAGCTAGTTGAGGCTAATGCTGTTGGTAGAAATAGTAACAGTAGTGGTGAAAGCGTATCCATCCTTATGTTGCGATATGGTTGTTGTTTTTAAAATTTGGGATGGTTGGATGTCCTTAGCTAAAGGTGACGACGATGACGTTGATGATGATCATAATGATGGTACACTGACCACTCTGGTTGTTCTTATCCATGACCATGATTATGTCGTTGCAAAAATGCTTGTCGTAATGTTGCATTCACAGATTCATACGCCGTGGAAGCTTCCGAAGGTGACAAGTAATCGCCCATTTGTACGTCTTCTTGTTGTTCCTGTCCTTCTTGCTGTCGTCCTCCTTCTTCTTCTCTGCGGTCCCACCAACTTTCTCGTGATTCAGGATTGCCAAATCGCATGACGTGTACTGTGTGCAACAATTCATTGATTTGGTTGTATTGCTTATTCCGTTTTGTCGTTATTGTGAATGATTTCAGAATGGGATGATCCACAACGCCGTGGTGAGTTGCAGTCGTTGTTGCTGTTGGTTCATCCACAGTGTGATCTGGACTTGGTAATGCTTGGGCAGCCGAATAGCTTGGGTAAAGAATAGGGGAACTGTTGACAATTTGACAGGAAACCATTGTTTCATGATTTAGCAAACGATCGATCAAGTTATCCAATAAACACTACTACAACCTGCAACAGCAGCTGCAAGCAAGTATGCGATCTCAAAATATTAAAAAACATACGGAATAGACTCCATTTTGTATCGCTTGACTGGCTCTTCATCCAAATCGTAGTCTTCTGTATGTGTGCGCTTCAAGGAACGCTGCAAGCAGTGCTCCATTATGTGTTTGTTGCTTAATGACGAGGAGCAAATGAGAGTTCGGGAAGGGAGAAGAGCAACGTACGTAATAAAATGAGTGGTACAGAATCGCTCCTGCTGCATTTTCTTTTTCGGCAATTGTCATATTTTGACTACTTTTCGTACTATACTTTTTATCTGTACCTGTTATCTGTTTGGTCCTTGCGTTTTTATGATGGTTTCCAATGGAAATGCACAGTTAGATCTTTGAAACAAGATGATGATACTCACGAAGAACGTATTCAGCAACAGCATACCAATTTCGCAGAACCGTCTTTTCAGGCATGATTTACGCTTCTTCACTAATGCGGGCCAATGATAACGGTGAAATTTTTTACCAGCAAATTCAGAAGAAAATGCCTAGAAAATTTTAATGATAACGTATATATCAAGCCTAAAAAAACGTTGAGAATGACGATGAAGGCGACGATTAAAGCGAGGTGCGATAAACCGGCTTAGGCTATCTACTTTTTCTACTGTGCGCAGCGCATAAAATGTTCACAAACGCGCTCACGCTTTGATGATTCAAACCGGCTGCTGTCAATTTTCACTGGATATAAGAAGGTATGCCATGAGAGAGGCGCATCTTGTAATTTTTTTAAAAAGTTTACACAGAAAAGCTCTTTCACTTTCGTTTAGCATCGCTTGGGATTCAATTAGGGTGACACCAACCTTTTAGGGAAGGAGAGACAAGAAGGAAAAGCAAGTTTCGTATGTGGAGTGGTCATAGCGCAAGAAACATACTATACAGTACATGGCACCCAATTCATTCGCTTTTCACCACAAACTGTTTTGAAAAGCCAGGGACGAGCAATCGTTTGATCGCTGCTTATTATTCACTTATTCGAAGGGGAAACAGTGTATATACCGGTTGGGCACTAACAAGCAGCAGTATTAAAATATTCACCAGTGCGGCTTCCGTTTTTCCCCTGTGTATGATCGCACAACAACTAGCACACGCCAAGAGAAATGTTTGGTCGCACTGTTGCTCCGATCTATCAAGAGTTCAAGCGTTGATATACGACACAAGTAGACTCAATGGCATTAGCAGATAAACAAGTACAGTAATACTATAAAATTTTATATGATAGTAGCATATAGATACAATGGGATAATAATAATAAATCGTGCTATTACTGCTGTGCAACAACAGACGAGTCATCTCGTTTCGAAACGTTCTTTTATATGGGCTTGCTCAGCAAGGTTATATATATCCACTTCAAGTCATTGGATCCTTTACTGCCGAAACGTTTGTGTGCTGAATTTCTTTGGGCAAAACCAAAACACATAAACAATGGCTGCACTTGTATACGTTTAATACTTCTTATCAGCACCATAAGACATGTTTCCCTCAATGAGAAAAGCTTCTTGGAAAGCCAATAAGGTGATTATCAAAATATTACCACTCTCCTGGTCTCTACTAAACCTAAATAGCATGGCTTTTAGGTATAACACAGCATTGTCATATTTGTAGCTATGATACATGTAGGGTCGTAAATATTAGAAAAGCGAACTGAAACGAGCAAACTGTAGTGAGATGACGCTTACCCGGCAATCACACTATGATATTAAAAGGTCTTCGCTAGCACTGTGTAACTAGATGTTTGGCGACTTTGAATGGTTTGACCTTGCATTTTGACGACGAGCAGGGTTGTCTTTCAGGCATAAATACATGTCACTGGATGCTAACTACACAAGAGAAAACATTATTTGCAATCTCTAGGCAGACTTCATCCAATGTATGTTATGTATATACGGATTAACATTCTATAATACGTCGTGTAAGTGATATCATATCAGAACCTCGTTCAAAAATGGTCATTTAGCGCAAGGACCATAGACTTCCATGACGAAAACCAAACTAAAAAATAAAGCGCATTTCTGATTCGTGTACACCACAAAATGGAGCCGTGGCATTCGTTTATCAATAGAGGATTATACAACAGTTGCAAGATCAAGAGATACATAGCATATATCTTCCAACCCGATTTAGAAATATTCTTATCCTAAGTTTACGTATAATTCATGCAACAACGGCATCAGCATCATAAGTAAATTCAAATCGTTCGGTTACTTTAGACAGCAGCTGTTTGTAGCTCAAGATCAGCAACAGCGCTGTATCATGGGATGGGCGTGCTGGTCGGTACGTGATGCCTCCCTATTCTCCAAACAGCAAGAAGCAGGAAACTCTGTTACATTACTGTAGAGTGTGTGGCATATACACAAGATATGACTGGGTCAGAAAAAGCGATGTGCTGCCACGACGTCAAACAACAATGCTCCCACATTCTTTATTGTTCCCATCCTGATGCCGTTTTAGCATGTGAAAGCCTGTTTTTCAAGAAAGAGAGTGAAGATCAAGAAGCGTCAGGATCTGACTTTGTTGTTTGGTTGGACGAAATAGCCTTGCTCTGAGGGGCTCACATGGAGCACGAAAACGGTACTAGAAATCTTGTGGAGTTCCGATGACCCTGAAGGACAAGCCATAAATACGACCCAGGCAGGGCTCTGGCAGTTCAGGGCCAATGGGGAACCACGAGGACAAGAGAGAAGAAAAAAAGAAGAATGACAGGTGAAACTTGCGAGTTCGAAACGTGTGGTGGATGGCTCATTACCTTTTTGGAGAGAGCTCTTATCCCCCTTTCCTTCTGCCAAACACACTGCCCCTCCTTTGCATTTGTATCATCCCACCGCATGCCATAAAAAACAAACAAAAAGTGTACGTACAAACTCAGCATTCAGCTTGGGCGAGCGAGGGCATGCTGTATATCCCCAATTTTTGACTCGAGAATTTTATGTATGTGATACACCCACTGACTTTCTCTCTCTCTCTCTCTTTCTTTCCTTCGTCGTCCTTCCTTTCTATTAGCAGACATATCCAAGCAGCAGAAAAGAACTCCAACTCCTCGGCTGCTTTGTCTTTGCATATTCCCCCTCCCCACCCTCCACCTATTCATCCAACCTGTGCTTTTGCGCCAACCTTCAACGACGGCTAAAACGGAACCAACAACACTAACTTAGCGACGCACAATGGAGAACCTGCTCACCATCAACAGCAGCACAACTGCTGCTGCAGCATGCGACGATACCCTTGACATTGACACCTTTTTCCGAGAACAGCTTGCTCCTTTACTGCAAAAGTTCAAGTATAGACTCTCACAGTTTGAGCATTCCGTCAACAATGACAGCAAGCGTTTGTTGCAAGAGTACAGCCGGACCAAATTAAAACGAGCTTATGAGGTTCTGGAGAGGCTCGAGCAGGAATGGCACCATCGTTGGAAGGCTTGTTCATTTGCCGATAAGAACAACATGTTGCAGCAACAAGCCATGTTGCGATCGTACATGGCACAGACACTGGAACAATCGCTGGCCGACTTGTCCGAAAAATACCGCGAGTTGGAAATTACCCTTGTAGGCTCGGCCGACGATTATTATTTCGAAACCACGCTGGATGACACCATCGATGCCATGATGTCCAAGATTGAAGAAGTCGACAGCCGAGTTTCGGATACGATTGAACGAGCCATGGAGGTCGGTAGCAAGGTCCATGAAAAGATCCACAAGGTAGCTGGCCGTGCAAGCGAGCAAATGGATCACCTGAAGGATGCCATGACGAAAGGTGCCATGGAGCTTTTGCTGTATGAAGAATTGCCTGTTCCTTGGAGAAACAATCAGGTATGGAATTGCTTCTTGGTTAGCACTCGTAGCCGAGTACAAAAGATTAGCTCTTGAACAATTGTTCTGATCATGCACGTCAATCCATGTATGTAGCATATCCTCACGGGCTACCGATTCTTATCGACACCTGCACAATGCTGGCACTCCCTTTCGTACCTGCATAACGAGACAGGCAACATTTACACCCATCTGATTGGCTTTGTTGTCTTCCTGTGCATTGGCATCTACGAGCTCTTCTACTCGCCCTTACTTTCGGAAGCGCCGCTGATCGACCGAGTTATCTTTGCCGTGTTCTTCTGCGCCGCGTGCAAATGCCTCGTGTGCTCGACAGTGTGGCACACCTTGTCTGGAATCAACGACTATGCAATCTTTAAGCGTGTCGCCTGCCTGGATTACGTTGGAATCTCTGTACTCATCTGTGCCAGTGTGGTCTTGACCGAGTACTATGGATTCTACTGCCACGACATGTGGCGTAATACTTACATGCTTGGCACCGGCACCTTGGCCGTGATCGGCACGATCATCCCATTCATGGACTGGTTTGAAAAGCGTGGTAAATTTTTGATTGTTGCTGTTTTCCGTGTGCTTAAGCTATACATGATGCTGATTTCCCCTTGATTGTCTAGAAATGAAATGGTTGAGAATAACGTTCTTCATCACGCTCGCGGCGTCGGCAGCATTTCCTGTGGGACATCTGTATGCAACCTACGGACCAGAACCAATGAACGCATGGTTATCGCCGGTAATGAAATCGATCGCATGCTACCTCCTTGGCGTGGTTGTCTATGGAAACCAATGGCCCGAAGCTTTCTGGCCTGGCAAGTTTGATAATCTCGGTCACTCTCACCAACTATGGCATCTATTTGTTTGCGGCGGTATTTGGTATCATTACCTTGCTGCTGTGAGCTTTGTTGGCCAGCGCGAAGTCTTTGGCTTTTGCTCGGCAGCATGATTCATTCAACCAATTATTACTTGGTAGCAGCATCATTAGATCTTCATCCAATTTACATTAGTTTTCTACTTCCTCCTCCTCCTCTATTTTCCTTGTATTCATTTTATCACAACAAACAACACCATCATCACCACTATCACTATCACCATCGCTATTTATCAGCAGCAACTCCTGCTTTTATCGTCATGTAGAACACAGCAAAAAAAAGTTTGGGTACCCTATAGATTACAAAAATACAAAGAACCTAATAATATAATATAACGACGTTAAATACAGACATAATTCTTGCCTCATCACACTACTTGGCTGCTAACGAGGTGACTACTGCTAGGTCGTCAGTCAAACATCATGTTATTGTGTTTACTATTGCGATTGAAACTGGAACCAGCAACACCACTATCGCACTACTGCGGGTTGGTTACTTTTCTCCCGATATGTACATTGTGTATCACCCTGCAAAGAGCCTAGTTTTCCCGAGCTGTGCGAGGTAAAGAACACGCACTATGCATAGCACGCTCTCTTTTCTTTTATTAGCGAGCATTAAATAGAAACAGAGTACACACTATTGACTCTTTCTTTTTTTGGGGGATGGGGGAGTGTGCGTTTCTACGCACTTTCCATGCGCGCAAGGGCCGGAGAGCGCTTTTTGTTAACGAAGCAAGCAGGGGCCAGCACACTACTCATACTTGCACGCACCAGCTCTTCATGCATAACAATTCATTTCATATCTGCTGATGCATCAGGACCCTGCACCTGCAAAAGCCCGCCGTCTACAATAACAGTATATCAGTATGAGTGCCTTGGGAGGAGGGAAGGTTATTAGGCTGGCGATATGTAATACAACAAGCGCGTAACCGCTAAGATGTGCCATTATGTCTCTCATTTGAAGCTGCTGCTGCCTGCCACTTGATACAAGTACTCTGCACAACAGCGAGAGTGAACAGAGTGAGAAAGAGTAAGAGGATAAACACACAAAATGGGGCACAAACACTGCTTTTTGCTATTTCAGGGAGCGCATGGGAAGCAGTTGAGGAACAAATGAGTGGTGCAGAGCCACACACAGAACATAGACCTGCTACTACGTGCAACAACACACACACACACACACACACACACACCCATTTGACGCCCGTGACCCGGTGTCACAAGGTCGAACCCACTGTTCTCATGCTCTCTACGAGCGAGCGAGAGAGAGAGAGAGAGGCCATGTCTGTGTGTATCTCTACGTCATATTTTTTTCTTCTTCTTTTCCCTCCCTCTCTCTTTTCCCTTTCCTTCTTTCGCTCTTCTCTTCTTTCTATTGCTTGGCCTCTTTTACCGCCTTTTCACTGCTCCTTACCTAGTCCTCCAAATCGTCGCTTTCGGCTTCGTACTTTTTCTCCTTTTATTAGATCGACATGTACAATGTACAATTTCAGCATCCGTCTTTTAATGCCCAGCAGAGACAGCAGCAGCAGCAGCAGCAACAACAACCTCAACAGCAACAGCAGCAGCAGCACCACCACCACCAGCAGCACTCGCACCCACAGTCGCAAAACGACCCAAATGCTGTAGCAGCTGCAGCTGCCGCTATCGGCAATGATCAAAAAGCGTTTCCTTCGCCGCTCACGACGTCTTCACTTGATTCACCGCCACATCCAAACCACCAGAAAATGCATCAACAGCAGCAATCCATGATGCCTTTGAATACAAACGCACCTGCCTCTCCGAAACCATATACATCGTCTTCTTCGGCATCCACGAGTCGTCAGCAATATGCATTACAACATCCACCGTATAGCACACCAACGCCTACATTTAACCAACAACCCTCAGCGGCAGCAGCAGCGGCGGCAGCAGCAGCCGCTGCCGCAGCAGTTGCAGCCACCTCGTCAGGTTCACGATCACAGCAAGCACCGTCAGGATCACCGTCAATGAGGAAAGACATGTATTATTCGTCTCAGGGACAGCATCAGCAGCAACAACCAACAGCAGCTGATCCATGGTCCGTGGCAACGTCTGGCGCAGCCACAGGCAATACTGCCGTTGTCGATCATTCATTCACAGGGAAACAGTCAGACGCTTCGATGGTGTCACCAACGAGTGCAGGCAGCTTTGATGAAGAAATGCAGCAGAGAAAGTGAGTGTTTGTGTCTTTGGCCCTTTACTTTTTCGTACTCCTAGGTGCAAAAGCGCACTAAAAGGAATAAGATGTGATGCCATGTGTGGTGCGGTTGTTCTAGTTGTGAGAGAGAAATAGCAGCGATAGAAAATGGTGTGGATTGGTAATTGAACCGCCAATGTGTGTTCTTAATACTGAATAGGAAGGGAGTTTTGGGGGAAGGGGGATGGTGAAAGAAGATGGTGATGAAGAAGAAGATCATTGTTTTTTTTTGGGGGGGAGGCGGTGCAGAGGAAGAGGTAAGGGTTGATGTTGTGATGGTGTGTGCACATATTAAACCATTTAGACAATACACGTGAGAAGCAGGCTCATTTACAATTTTATTCTACTATGCTGCTATGTATGTATCTTCCTACCTCTCCCAATCTATCTACACCAGCATGCAGCAGTTATTCGAGAAGAAGCGACGACGACGTGAATCACACAACGCAGTGGAACGACGACGGAGGGACAATATAAATGAGCGAATCACCGAACTTGCAACACTGCTACCCGATCGAGATGCATCCAAGGCCAACAAGGGCACCATCTTACGTAAGAGTGTCGATCACATCCGCGCTTTACATGAACGACTGGGCGATTATCAGCAACGGATTCAGGAATTGGAGTCTCTCTTGACAATGTATCGAGTGCGTGGTGGTGATATGGGCATGGATTCTCGTCAGCAGCAACAGCAACAAGCAGCAGCTGCGGCTCTGATTCCTTCAGGGCATCCCTTGGATCTTTCGACAGACATGGGTTCCCATATGGCGGCTGCTCATGATCCATTCAGAAGGGACGGGTGAAGAAAGATGAGCTTCCTCTACGGTCTCTTTTGTTTCTATATGGTACTAGTACACTTACATTCATCCATATCTGTCTCCTTTTATCGCCTTATTCATCCGTCTAATAACGGCCATATCAGTAATAGCATTACCAGCTGCTAACCGCTACTACAGTACCACTACTACTACTACTATTACTGCTGCTGCTACTGCTACTGCTACTAGCCCGCTGTCGGCTGTACTGGGGCACATCATCTTGCATGTTTTTCTTTTCTTCTACCTTATGGAACTTATCATATATATTGCTGGAACAAGGATCTTGTTGTTTTCTATGCTTCACTAACTAACCCCTCTACCCCATTTACACCCTCTCCCACATAAACAACACCATCATCCCATCCCGTCCCATTTGTCTATACCTATTCTCCTTCTCTCTTCCTCTCCCTCTCTGCATATGTTGTATCTTTATACCTTTCTTCTTCTCTTTTCATTATCTCATATTCTACATATATTTCACATTATATAACGCTTCTTTATATACATATATTATATACATACTATTAGTGTAAGTATGCTCTTAGCATGATGGTTCATGTTGCGTTTCCAACAATTTGGCCCGTTCCACTTTTTTCTTCGAGTTACACAAGTGCTGTGCAACAGAAGTATTGTTTACGCCCCTCCCACTACTCCGCAATCGAGGACCCATAATTATTACGTTTTGTGCTACCAGTGGCACCTTTCCTTCTTTGACCTTTCCCGCCCGCATCGTAAATTTACGGTTCAATGGATATCGACCCTTCGCTAATATATGTTTTTCCCGGTCCTCTTCGTCCCATCTTCATCAAATGCAACTTATCAAGCTGCACCAAACCTAAATCCAAATGAGGGTATTCCTTGAGAATAGGTCGTGCATCAAACGGCCGGCGCTTGTTGTTGCTGCCACTTTCATCTGAAGTTGATCGGTTGGCTGTATTGATCAACGTGACATGTGTCTACATGTATATGATGGATGTGTCAGTAGCAAATTTCCAATTACAGACCAGGGTTTAGGGGAACCGCAAAAAAAATTTTTGGGAGAGAACAAGACAGAGAATCCAGGAACACTTGCCTTAAGCGGCCGGTCATCAGGCACCATTAAACCCGCTTGGACCATCTTGTCAATCAATGTCTCTAGTTTGTGTCATATACATCAAAAGAAAAAAAAGTAACCGTGAGTAAAGAGGAGCGGAACGTAAGTGAGCGCGTTGATGGGAGATATGTGTCTATGTGTTTGCATATCTAGGATCAGATAAGACAACAGCAACGACCTTCACTCCACTAAATACTACTGCTACTGCTACTGCTACTACTTACGGCATAGCTTTTTCAACGGTGTGTCTTCCTTGTCTTCATTCGGCTCGATATACAAGACATGTGCTTGTGCTGCAATGTTAAGTGTATACAACACGGGAAAACGATGAGTATATTCGTTCCGCTCCACTCGTCTGGGCGCAGCACAATCTCAAAAACTAAAGCAGCACTCACTTGGATTCGACTGCATAATCGCCAGGTTACGCAAACGGACACTGAGCGCGCGATCTTGATCCGCCATCGCCTCACGGACTATTTTGGGACACTCTTCTTTCAAGAACCGGACCGCACGTTCAATCTCGGTCTGATGTAGCAGCTTGAACACGCCCAAGGTGATGTGGAGATTGGCTGGCAAGACAAGGATGGATGGATCCATGCCATCGCATTTAAACGTGGAAGACAAGATCGAAGAATGAAACTCTTCAAGTTTGCGTGTGGTATAGGCAGTTGTGACCGGTAGCGACAAGAAATGGGTCAGTCGGGCCTTGTCGTAGGCTTGTTGAATGACTTGCTCGATCGCTTGTGTCGCTTTATCAATTTTTTCCTGCGTGCCCTTGATTAATGCATAATCTTTGCCCTTGGTAATATCGATACGTGTTCCCGTTTCGATGCGCAGTTTTTTCAGTGTCGAGCCACCTTAAATTTGTTGCATATTTTCAGTAAACATAGTTCCCTTTGGCTGCATTTACTTTATATACGTGCGGGCGCTTAGAAAAAAATGTTCACCTTTGCCGATAAGAATGCCGTGAAATTTTGGATGGACGGGATGGTGAATGGTCAAAATTTCTTCGGTGTATATGGTCCCTCCCTCTTCTTCATCCGAGCTGCTTGCTGAAGAAGGCAGATCTAAATTTTCTGTACAGAAACGGGGTGTTTTTAATATTCATAAACAGTGTGGAAAACAGCGATGGTCATGACGTGCTTACTGGTTTCCAAGCCAACCGACTGTTGTCGGTTATTGTCAAGAGAAGAGGTGGGTACACGGTACGTTCGCCCTTGTACTTTAACAAGGCTTATGCCTTGCATAGATTTCACAATGCGTTGTCGACTGCTACTACTACTGCTTGCCATGCTACTTTTATGCAAAAATGAGAGAGAGAGAGAGACAGGCAGGAGCCCGAAGGTCCGCGTCAATTTCCCTCGACTGTAGACCGTATGCTGAACACCAAGCCACTTATTTGAACTCCACTCTCTACTTAACCCTTTCTGTGTCTCTTGAACCCTTTTTCTGAACTTTTATACATAACGAAATGGCATCAACGGAAGGCAAAGTGTGTCAATCGCTAGGCTGTGGACAACCTGCCAAGCTTCAATGTCCCACCTGTATTAAACTGAAAATTGAAGGTTCATTCTTCTGCTCACAAGATTGCTTCAAGAAGAACTGGGTAACGTTTCTCTATTCTAAATAGGAAAAACCCAGGAACACATGCAAAGAAATAGCTGAACTACTAGGCAGTTTTAGAGCTAACAGATTTTTTTGACCTAATTATCTGTCCAAACAGGGCTCACATAAGGCTGTTCACAAGGCCAAAATTGAGAGTAAGAGTCCCTTCTACCTCGGTAAATTTATCTGACTGGATATAAACATAACGCATACATGTCGTATATTAGGTGAACCACACAACCCTTTCCCCAACTACAAGTTCACGGGTCCCTTGCGCCCGGTATACCCGCTTTCTCCAAAGCGTGAGGTTCCTGGTGAAATTGCTAAGCGTAAGCAAAGATGGCGAGCTGAAAACAAGTAGTATCGAAGTAAATGATTGTGGATAATTAACCTTTTTTTACATGCGATCAATTAGCTGATTATGCTGTCACGGGTAACCAATTATTTCATTGTTCAACATAATACTTTGGATAAAGAGAGAGTGTGGTTCTATCTTTTAACATACCCCTATTACAATCAATTTAGGTATCCCTGTCTCTGAACAAAACGTACGAGCAAGCTCGACTATCAAGTGCTTGAATGAAAAGGAAATCGAAGGCATGCGAAAAGTATGCAAGATTGCACGCGAGGTGCTGGATATTGGTGCAGCAGCCATTCGTCCGGGCATTACCACTGATGAAATTGGTAGGAGAGAGAAGCAAATTTGTTTCTGAAGATCGAGTATATCAAAAGGGAGAATGGGAAACTAAACATATTTGTGTTGGATATGTAGACCGCATTGTTCATGAAGCTACTATCGAGCGTGGCGCATACCCGTCCCCATTGAACTACTACAATTTCCCCAAATCTGTCTGCACGTAAGCACCATATTTATTACCATACCCGAGAAAGGAAGATAAATTTAGGGCTAGTGAGAGAGATGGGACAGTACTCTGTTGTTTTTTATCTGACCACATGGTCCTATTTCGACATAGATCTGTTAATGAAGGTGAGATTACATGCTGACAAACAAGAGTAAAGCCAGTAAACGTTCAATAGACAACTCACCTTTTTATGTAATCAATTAAAAAAGTTATCTGCCACGGTATTCCTGACAAGCGTCCACTCCAAGACGGTGATATTGTCAACATTGATGTCACTTGCTATCTCGGTGGATTCCATGGCGACCTTAACGAAAGTTATCTCGTTGGAAATGTGGATGAAAAGGGCCAGAAGCTGGTCAAGGTGGCTCGCGAATGTTTGCAAAAGGCCATTGATGCTGTTAAGCCCGGCATGAAATATCGTGATTTTGGCAAGATTATTGAGACCCATGCTACCGCAAATGGACTCTCAGTTGTTCGTACCTTCTGTGGTCACGGTATCAATCAGCTGTTCCATTGTGCTCCAAACGTACCTCACTATGCCAACAACAAAGCAATTGGTGTATGCAAGCCTGGCCATGTAGTAAGTAGAATCATCGAGTTTCCTTATAGACTGCGGTAATCTCCTGCTTATGCTTGTATTGATTTAGCTAACATTCTTCCCTGCAAAAGTTTACCATAGAGCCAATGATCAATGAAGGAACATGGAAGGATGTGCTCTGGTAGGCTTAAATCGAAGTTAGAAAAGTAACAAGCATTTAGATATTGAATGTTTTATCCTAAATACCATGATTACTTTTCACAGGGACGATCAATGGACGGCAACCACTGCAGACGGCAAAAGATCTGCTCAATTTGAACACACCTTGCTCGTCACTGAAGACGGCGTAGAGATCTTGACTTAATTACTCGCTAAACATTCATTAAACTTCCACTTTGTATAGAGACTAATGTGTACATGGGATTTATTACATAAAAAATTTGTAGATAACATCTAACATGAGATGATCTGAAACTGTTCTTTTTGTGTGTGTGTTGTATGCGGGTTATCAGGTACAAGAAATAAGATGCGAAAGTTGAGAAAAAATAAAAAATGGACGAATAAACTGTACAAAATAGATATGATGAGTGATAGCAAGTGATGATAGGTCGGGGAATATTAATTTAGTATGCAGAGGGAGTATATAATAAGTGGAAGTGTATGCTTATCAAAAGAATGAAAGATTTATAATGCACTATGGGTAGACGATACATTGGCAAGCTGTCCAACACAAGAAACAAATTGTTCACTTGTCTCGGCACAGTATTTGGCATCGGTTTCCTTATCTTGAGGACCTATCAGGACACAATAAGCGGGCTCGTCCTCGAGGGCACGGAACATGTCTTCATCGGTACGATCATCACCAGCGCATAGAACAAAGTCAGCACCGACACTTTGTTGGATCCGTTGGACGACATTACCCTTGTTGACGAGTAAAGACCGAACCTCAAGGTTCATTTTACCGCGCATAATATCGACGCCGCCGCCAGGAATCTTTTGTAATTCTTCAAAGCAAGCTTCGCATTGTTTTAAAGCAAGGTCAGCGTCATGCGCATTGCGATAATGCCACGTAATCGATGATTTCTTTTGTTCCACAACCGTTCCCGGTGTGCGTGCTGTGTAGGATTCAAAGATAGCCAAGGCGCGTGATTTCCAGCTCATGTCTGCTTGAGCCAACATGTCGACCCATGATGATTCGCCAGGTAACTTCATAAACGAACCATGCTCGGCGCTCAGACCAATGCCATGCACGGTGCTGCTAATCCAGGAATCCAAGGTCGCTTGGTCACGGCCCGAAACAATCCATACCACGTTGCGAGGGTCATTGCACAATGCTTGCAAATACCGCAGTAGGGCCCGTGTAGGTTTGGCGTCATCAGGGTTTGCAACAATCGGCGAAAGAGTACCCTAAACCAAATAAGGAAATCGCGTCAGCATACGTGTTCCTTATCATCACCGCACTCATTCATGAGATTATTAAAAATGAGTCTCAGAAACTTACATCATAGTCGAACAAAAACAGGCGCCGTCGTGCATTGCGACATGCTTCGCCAACTTGGGTCGGATTCAGTTTTGCCGTCAATTTCTGTTGTTGCTGTCGCTTCTTTGACAAGGTTTCAAGGAATTTGGGTTTTTGTTGCTTTGATACTGCATGTTGTTGTTGTGGCTGTTGCTTATCGCTATCGAGTGCACTTTCCAATGCCGCTGCCAAGGCACTGGGACTGGATTGATCTGCTGTGATATGTTGGCCCTGTAGAGGAGATCCGTGGGAAACGATCAATGATGGCGTCGTATTACTGAGGGACTGCTGTTGTCTGGCAATGTATGTTTGTGCAGCAATTGAAGCGTGTGGATGCATGCCCATAATTAGCGCTGCATCGGCAGCCAGTAACAACGCGTCGTATTCGTCGGTGTCCATGTCCTGATGATAGAAATGGATAGGCACAGATTCTGGCGTGCCGTAGAGCTGGTTAATTTGGCGGACGAGGTCAGGGATGGAGTCGAGGGGTCGTGGAATGCTGGCGCGGGTGCAGATGTGGATGAAGATGGTGTTTTCTTTGTTGTGCGTCGAGAGATAGTGTTCCATAGCAGCCACCGTTTTTAGAACACCAGCAGGTTCAGTGTCTTGACATAAGACGATGCGCTTGCCCTTGAATAATCGCCGAATATCGCGTGAACGTTCTTGTGCTGCGAATGAGGGCGTTTTCAAGTGTACGGTAGGTGTTAGTAACGTGGTAGCTGTGCTGGTGGTGGTGATTGGAGTGGCAGCCGCAGTAGCCGAAGCAGCAGAAAGTACAGGCATATCAAGCTCGGACTATTGTTGTCGTGTATGTGTGTGTGAAGGGATTGAAGGAAAAGTAAGAAAAAAAAAAGAGAAGTTAACAAAGCGCATTCTTATATAAGCGAGTCGGTGATAAAACAGTCGCTACGTACCTGAACTCCAATGAGATCGGCAGCAGACATGCTACGTTGCAGGGCTCGTCCGTATCCTAAAAAAGAATTCTTACGCAATTAGGGGCGATGCAAAGAAAAAAGAGAAACCGCGGAGTAAAATAGGACCGCGGCTCTACTCTAATTACGTTACAACGTACCTTCAAGTTTATCCAAGTTTGGGCAACAAGCATAGATAGTAAAGCCGATAGTAGCTTGCGGAAGTTTTCGGCGTAGCATACTTGGCAACAGTATTAAATGATAGTCATGCACCCAAACTAATTATGCAAGTCAAATAAGTACTTTTGATGATCAGAATGAAGAGGGCTTGTTGATCTCGTTTTCCGGGAAGAATACTGCTACTATACTACTACTACTTACTGATATCATGATGAGATCGATATCTATTCACGATCAGATCTGCATACTTTTCGTTAAACTCGACAAATTCGTTCCATTCGTTCTCATTTACTTTTTGTTGTCGTGGCAAAGAGTTGTATTGAAACCAAGGGTCCAGGACTAGTACAACAGACAAATTACATTAGTAAGATCCTGCTCTCATTGCTTGTTCTTAGCAAAAGAGCGTATTACTGCACTTACTGTTGGTGATAAAAGCAGGAGTCGATGCATCGTCAATATGAATTATATCATGGTCATGTTCTTTCCACGTTGTCATGGCATCATGCACAGCGTGCCAGGCAGGCAGCCACATTGTTGGATTTACACGTTGCTGTGTTGTTGGCAATGATAGTAGTCCAGGATGTACAAAATGGTGTTTGGGTGGCGAGTGAGGTGGCGAAGGCGGTAATTCGATGGTAGGTTGGAATGACAACTGCTCACCGTTTGGCGTCGAGATGGCGTGGAGTATTGAAGGCATCTTTTTCTTTTCTTTTTTGTTTGTTATCAAAAAAAGAGCTGATTGTTCCGTGGACTTTATATACTTCAAATATATTTGGTATGGCGACAATCCAAAAGTTCACGCAAGTTCTCTATAAATGGTGTGCGTGCCGTACGTTTAAGCCCGATCACTGATAAGCAAAAAAAAACAGAGATTTGTATTGCGTAGAGCGGAGTCATCGATATCTATCGCTCTGCTGATTGGCCTAGCGATTACGTACAAAACAACCAATGAAACCCTTTAAACCCCTTAACATTATCGTTTTATTTTTAACGAAGTTTGGATGAGGAGCAGCGGTGTGTTTCTGATGAAACGTAGCCATGTAGCAATACTATGCGAAACCCTGCTGTTATACTTTGAACAGAGTAGAAGCGAGATCAAAAAGCTTAAAGAAAATATGTCTTTGCTACTATGATAGACAACTTCCCGATTTGTCTACTATCAGTTTCCGTCTCTGGTATTCAGGAGTGTCATATCGGGAAAAAAATTTTGGTTTTCGATCTTATCGATAGTGGAGCGTGTATTATCCAATACTATGCGCATCCTGAAATCACTACCGCGTTTGTATTCCGTGTCAATGGAAAGTCGCTGTGGTTCAAATGTATTTAAATTATAGCACTGAGGATTTGACAGGGTTTATTTTTGCTAATTCAACAATTGATAGGTAACCGATACTTCATTATGGTGGATGACCATTTTCTCTTCTGTTTGCCTTTCTTTAATTGTTTTTTTCTTCTTTCTATGGGCGCCACATACAAAGCGCATCGTCTTCCATAGTTGTTTATTTTTCATATAGTACAGCTGCTACGTAAAGTTCGGAACCGCGACGATCCCACGTTGTTTTCAAAGTGAAATCATTATGCGCATTATAAATTTTGCTGAAAGCAAACTTTATCACAGCAATCACCGGAAGAGTATATTATAACAGTTGGCTGACTTTGAGATGGATGGCAACAATAACAATGCTGGTGATTTTTAAAGGCTCATCATTGCTGACCACTAGTGACGATGAAGATAATTGTAGTAAAAAATACATTTACATTTATTTTAGTGCTTCCGGGACTTCTTTAGTCGATTGGCTGCAAGACAATCACGCTAAAAAAATTGCCTGCCAGACATGTTTTTCGTGGTGGAATCCTGTAGAATAAGTGGGAGCACGCACGACTCGGTAAAATTTAAAGAGATAACAAACAACATTTGTGTAATGTTTATTTGCTGATGATGTACAAGCGGAATTTATTAGCAGGAATAAGCTCAGTGGGACAGCCGACCAGAATGCGAATTGCTGTGTTGTTGTTGCTTGGATGGGAAGAGGTAGAAAAAATATACAGGTCATATGAACAAAAAGAGAGATACATATAATCCTTTACTATATGGTTGCTATGGTAACCAAATTATTAACCATGGAGATTGTCCGCACCTAGTAACCTAGCAACGTATCCTGGGTGTACATCATATCTAACAGGAAAAATTCCTACGTAAAATGGGATATGTATAAACTCTAGATATGCACAATGATTTTTTGAGTTTTGTTAAAAGCCGGTGTGTATGTGTGGTGTATGAACTTAGTGCGTGAATTCACCACCGCAGCCACAGCAACTTGATCGGTCGAAGGAGCGGGAATTGATGAGGCAGCAAGGGAAAGGAGGTTCTTTATGAGGAAGTATCAGCCAGCTATAAGCCAGCAGCATTAGTGAAGTTATTTGGAGATATATGCGCGGTGATTCATGATAGTGATCATGATATGGAGTAGCACATCGCCGGCTGGCAGTTCAAACGAAAAAGAAAAATAAAGATAAGCAAATATAGGGAGTAACAAGAAGGGCAGATTGCTACGATTGGAAACTCGATAACAACTGTGAACGTGTGTATGTTGTGTACACTGCGCCAAATTGTACAGACTGTGGTTAGGTGGGTGGGTGGGGCGCCTCCTTTATTTTTCCCACACAAATCGATAAATTTTATCATCATCACTTCATTTGCAAATTTCTGCCTTTCCATTAAAGTGTGTGCTGTGTACGGCCCAAATTCAAGTTTTCTGTATTTGCGTTCCAATCGATAAGAAGCCTTGTTCTCTACTTTCTATCCCCCGCGCGAATCAAACCCTCCGCATCATTGAATTTCTCTATTAACGTTCTCTCCCTTTCGATCAAACCCTCCCCCTACCCTCTCTTTCCACTGAACCCCTCAACACCCCCCACAACCCATCGATATCAACCCAGCAACAAAGAGAGAACCAAATTGGCCTGTGCATAATGACTTACTGCTACTATCTTTTGAGGAAAGACTGAAGCAGTTAATGTTGTTGTTGTTGTCGCTAATTTCGAATAATAAAATGATGATTACTCAGGATTTATCATGAGAGATACACAAGAGATAAAGTTTGCTAGCAACATGATGTCACTTTTGACATCGTGGTCTCTCTGCTCTAGATGCAGGCACCCGTGTGTGTGTGTATAATTGCGTGAGGTGTGTATGGGTCAAATTATCTATGCTGAAGCCCATCATCCTGCATTCAAGTTTGTGCTCCAGCCAATCAGATTCGATTGATCGTTATCGATAAACTTGCTAGGACTCACACCACCCCACACAACTCACACCCCCCAACCCCGGCTGTTTCCGACTTGGATCTTCTTCGAACACACACAACTCGACATCTTATATAAATCTCCGAATTCTACCAATCCCTTTCCCTTTTTTCTCTACAGCACTTCAAGTCTTTTAAACACACACACATACGCACACATATCTACTTGACACAATGGCCATGCTTATCCAACAGACTCGTTTGATTCAATCGCTTGTTGAGCAGCTTTGGAATTCTAAACTACATCCCGGTGCCATTCCTAGCAGGTAACCTATCTTAAGGCTCTTTCGGGTTGCTGCTGCCCTGATATAAATAGCAAAGGCTGGCTGTCTGCCTGCTGCATAATTTGATATCTGAACTGACTTTCTATTCTAGTAGTGGTAGTGGTGCTTCACTCTCATCGTTACCCATCGAGCTGATCGAACTTGTCCTCGCCAACGTTGACACTGACACCCTCTTCAAATTATGTCGAGTCAATCGATTGTTGCGCGCCCTTGCTCAACCTCGTCTCATTAGCCACGCACAACAAATCACCATGCGCTTGTGGATCAACCAACCTCATGTCGTTTCACACAAACCTATCGATTTCACCTGGTCCGCCTGCGACACCGACAATAACCGCATGGTGTTTGAGCCTCAAGACAACACCACAATGACCTTGCAAACTGCTCTTCCACCACCGCAGATTGACGGCTGCACAGTCTTGATTAAGGTTCACAACACCCGTCGAATCTACAGCATTTCTTACAAGGATCGCATTGTCCCCGTACCGATCCAACCGAGCCAACAGCACACCATTATCACGACTGACTACGAAAGTGCGACTGGCAATAGTTCGATGGATGTCGAGGATGCTTATGCTTGCGGCTGGAGCCTTTCATATGACGTTCATGACGATAGCCGGAGTCCTGCTATCAAGTATCTGCATGCACGGTCATTTGCGTGCGACACAGATTTGCTTGATCCCCAGGTCTTGATAGCGTCATCGCGTGAGAAGGTGGTCGTGTCTTTGCCAGAGTCTACCACCACCAGCACCACTAGCACTACCAGTGAAGATTCGCATGACGAAAAGAAGAAAATGATGATGCAGAACGGTATTGCCCCATCGCCTTCCTGGCTGTCCCGGATAGTCAACGATACCATGGTTTCCTTTTACCAGTGGGTTGCCGCATAATTTACCTTTTGCATATTTCCCTTCTCTTTCTCAATAACCCAAATCACATACTTCATTTCTTTGCACTATTCATTTATTACCATTGCATATTTCCTTTGACACGAGCATCTTTTCAGCACATCATCACATATCCTCCCGCCAGCGTTGCAATCAAAAAGCGCACTTGTACATATATAAAATTTGTAACTTTAATCTTTTATCAAAAAATAAACAAAAGCACGTGAAAATTGTTTTTATACACTAAAGATCTTCGCAGATGGGTATTTTTCTCAAATATGTACATAAACGTGACTGCATGGGGTGGTTTGCGAAGAAGGTGTGGTGTGCGATGATTGTGGAGTGGAGGATACCATAGTAGAATGGAGCTACTACTACATAGTGATGGCAGTGTGTAATAGATGCTGTATGATTATGACGATACAACATAGATGCCAAGAGACCATGGTGGCGGTGCAGCTGCTTGATATGTTACTTTTGCTTCATTGGGAGCAGTGTCGTCTGTATTCATCGTCGAGTGCCTTTTAATATTGTTGTCACTTTCTTCGCTGTAGTTGCTGTTCATCGATAGGGCGTCATCGTCTTGATCGTCCTTGGCGACAATGTATGTGATTGCTTTGAGAAATATCAGGAAGAAAATGATTGAATAATGTAATGCCATTATTATTGTTATTATTGCTGCTGTAGTCTGATTTAAAAATATGTTATGGGGCAATAGAAGAGGAGAAGAGGAAGAAAGGTGGAAAGCAGTGAAAGTTCAGTATGCGCCCCTCATTTTATATGGTACTGAATAGCATCATTATCTTCATCACGCAGGACAACAACAGGACAGGCAGAACCAGCAGGAGTCCAATAGCAGCAGCAGCAACAGCAGGACAAGGTCCACATGGTCACATCACATAGCACAACAATTGTCATGCTTTCTTTTTCTAAGATAATCATTTAACTTTTTTTATACACAGCACGCAGAAACATGCGATTTATACTTGAGGGAGGAAGAAAGTGGATTGTTGTTGTTGTTGCCGTTGGAGACAGATGTAAAGGATGCTAAGCGTAGTAAGGAGTGTTTAGGCAAACGATTGCTCTTTGTACGGGTAGTCTGTCATACGATAAAAGAAAACAAAGCCGTTAATTCGCTATTGTTCTGAAGAGAGGGACTCAGCCGCTTCTCCCGTTGAAGTTGCATGATTTTTCTTTTTCCCTTACCCAGAGTATCGTCTCTCTTCCGCCACAGCTTCTTTTTCTTCTTCGTGGTTACGTGCTCTGCCCACACCTCGACGCAGTACTTTTTCTTGTACTTGCGAATGAAGATTGGGTCCCTACAAGATGTACCCTCAGTGTCGTGCACTGTGGCAGATACAAATGGGTGTGTGTGCTCTTACCAGAGTTCGGATGCAATACCGAGGTCTTTGCAGCAGCGCATCAACGCATTGCTCTTGCATCCCTCGGACGCTGTAGGCAGTCCCGAGATATCAAAAAAGTCCTGTTCGCCGCGGGATTGGGAAATGAATCTACAGTGACGTTTCTTTCTATCAGTTCCTCATTCACACCGCTGCCACTTATTCTGTATAGACTGACCTTCCGTGACATATCAGCGCATACTCTCGGGAAATATTCTTGGATGATATAGAATGTTCACCCCGAGGTGCCAATCCCCATCCTTAGATAACATGCATATCAAACATCAGTTGTTGTTTTTCTTTCTCTCAGTTTGTCAGCCAAAAAGCTTTATCTTCTTTATACCTCCGGGTCCAAATGCTTTGTTTAAGATACGACGATACTTGATTTCAGGCAAGTATATCATTCCATCTTTATAAGTGATGATGATGATGATCAGTTAACGACAACGTACAAACAAATACACTCCTCCACTCCATACCAAACTATCACTTTTTGTCTTACCAGGTTTGATCTCAATGTCGGCGGGTTCTAGTGGTTGCATGAGTATATCGGATACTTCTGCCGAGAACGGCTGCGTCGATAATCCATAATACGACTTGGACCAGTTGAATTTGTTTTCCTCTCCTTCTACCTCTTCGTCTTGCAATGTCGGTGATTGATCGAATTCCTTTGTACCCGGAAAATAAAAGCTGGATTCGTCCGTTTTTGGTACATTGCCTTGTGCTGGTACACTACTGCTTGGTGTTGCTGCAGCTGTTGTGGTTGGCTTGACGGAAGTAGCTGCTACTTCTTTTTTCAGCTTTGTGATACGCGTGGTAGACACATTCTATATGACGACAGCAACCATCCCCCATTTTTATCCAATCAATCAGTTTACATTGAGAAAGAAGAATTATCTTTTGTTTGAATCGCGTGATCAAAAAACTTACGCGTGGAGCTCCTGCCGCACGGACAATCGATCGGTGTGGAATGGTAGTTGCAGTTGCCACAATACGCCGCAGCATGGTTAATAGTGTAAAAACAAAGAGAAAGAACAGCTGTGCGTGTGACTAGGCAGCTGCTTTTGTTCGGACATAGCCAAAATTGAAGCACCTGCTGCCAACTTTTTTTTTGACAGTACCACCTCGATCGATCTCATTCAACACGCGAGTATGATTACACCCACATTCAAGGTCGATCAGGACGACAATGCCGTAATTATTACAATCAACACGCCATACGTTCGGGTAAGGTATTTGGGAGAAACTATACAGTACATTCGGTTTTTTATTATTATCAAAGCTTGCCTAACAACAAAGGACGACCACTGGGTACTAGGCTCAAGACGTAGATCTTCATGTTCAAGGCAGTGAATTCCGGTTTTTTCTAAGACCTTACTTTTTGCGGTGAGTGAGGAGAGCTACTCAAGGATTATGCGGTATCGTATAATACTTATAGTTGGCTTTTGCTGTATTAGTTTATATTTCCCCGGCAATATTGTCGAAGACGATGATTCGAGTGCAAAGTACGATCCCTCCTCCGGCCAGTTTCACGTCCGTATCACTAAAGAAAACAAGGGAGAGCATTTTACAGATCTCGATCTGTTAAGTAAACTTTTGGCGAGACGAGGCGAAGCACCTGAGGAATCCAATAAAAAGACCACAAAGCCCTTGATTGAAGTGATTGGTGGCGAAGATAATGTTGATGAACAGCAGGAGCAAGTACAAGACGAAAATATTCAAGAAGGTAACGATATCATACCACAATCAAGTAGTACATATTGATCCACTCATGTATGTATTACAATTCTTATTATAGCGATTGATTTCAATTGGGAACTACCTCAAGAATTACCAACAACAGAAATTTTGACGACGGCATCCTATGGCTTTAACAACCAATACAGCAACTACTTTATTCACGTTCAAGAAACGATGAATGAAATTAACGATATATCAGACCCAGAAAAATCAACAGTTGAATCTAGACGACGGGAACGATGTGAAGCAGAGGATGCTAAATTTGACGAAGACTATTACGCTATGGATTTCATTAACGATGAAGAGATACAACGGGTCATGCAGTTTAAAACAGTGTGGCACAAAGAGTTACGACGGATACAGAAAATTGCCAAGGAGCAGCAGACCAAAGGTTAGTAACTGCCCAGGGGCGTTTTTCTTGGGGAAGGTACTTAATGCGTAGTAGCGGAAAGATTGTTGATCGTGTTTTACATTTACAGCACCATTGATACAGGAAATGCAAGCACCGGGGAGCGTGGATGGACTACTAGATCTACAGTCGCTTTCGATCACAGACTCGGCAGAGTCCTTAATAAAGTTTACAGAAAAGGAGCAGGCAATGATGCGGGACTTGCCGAAAAAAGAATGTAAGTGAAAAAGAAGAAGATACGTGTTTTTCCCTCCGTATAATTGATCTTTTGTGTATTGCCCTTATAGATTTACTATCCAATGAAAAAATAACGTATCTTGGTCTGGTCGATCTGTTATTTGCATACAGCTACAATCATCGGATATTCGAAGGAGAAGACTCTGTTGAATCCGTATGGTGCATTGGTAAAACAAGCCCGACCATTGCATGTTTGGAACAGTTCACAACGCTTAAAGAAGTCCTTGTTGCAAATTACCGTCGATCTTTGGCATACCCACTGTACAGAAACTTTGCGCTTTGCGAGAAGGTGATGCAGGATGTGTATATATTGATGCGTCTGGGAAAGCGGGCTATCCTGAAGGCGCTGTTGAGCTTAAAAGTGTTGTTTGATCATCATGATGTGTACTATGTATACAGCAAGATTTATTTGGATGATTATTGTACTTGGATTCAACATACTAGGTAAGATAAAACGAATATAATGTCGTATATGGCTATAGTGTGGTTGAAGAAGAAGAAGAAGAAACGAGGGAAACTTACCTTTGGATATCCTATACTTATATAGCGACCATGTATTACGGACGCTTGCACATGAATTACATCACTTTTCAGTATCCAAAAGCGAGATTGGATGGGATCTTGAAGAGATTGAAACGGTAGGTTTTTTGCGTACAGTTAATTTTCATTGGATTGCTTTTTTTTTATCGCGTGGTACTTATTTCACCTTTCTGTTTACTAGATTGCGAAGGAGATGCAAAATAGTCAAGAAGAAGCAGGATAAAAGATTTCGAAAGAGGTTTTTCTATCCAATGCATACTGTTATGTTATGTATATACACATATACTGCGCCTCCGCCTTTTGTCTCGAAATATTTTACATACACTCAAAATAGCAACGGATTTTTCTTGCATCATACCAGCCAATGTCTCTATTATTACTGTTACTAGTCCAGCAATATCGCGCACACAATGCATCATTGAGAAGGAACAAGTGTCGTATCACGGATAGAAGATGGCGAAATCTTTAAAATGCTTTGACCTCTACTTTGACACAAATTCTATAATTTCCGTTTTCGCGTTAACCACTTCTACGATGTGGTATAAAACTTATTAGAACGAGAGTGATCCAGACTACTCTCTTGGCGTGTCTGCATACATTAAAGATGCTAAAGTATATAGCAAAGGTGGTATATATATACAGCCTCCAGCAAATAGGGCTGGTGTGTATCAATATGCGCGAATCAAGCGTAGTGTTCGAGATAGTGTCGTATGAAGAGTGAACTTTCAATTTAATGAAAGGAATAACCTTACGTAGTGTTATGGGATCTAGGTCGAATATATTATCGATCCTGTGTTTTTTGCTGTTATGACTTAACGCATGTTATCATCAGCGATTATAGTGTTTCAATGACAACAAGCATTTCCAAACTTTAGCACGGGAGGCATTCCTTTTTGATGATATAAAATACACAGCGCTGATAAGGTGACAAACAAGATCACCATTATACAGCAGCAACGCTACAAGCACCATCCTCAAAGGTCTAGCAGGACACCCATTCTCTTCATATAAACTCATTCACAAGCATATTATCCTTTTTGAGACAAGCAACGTTTCATACACATAAACAACAAGGAATTTTGAACAGATGATGTTGATCACGAAGTTAATGTTATAGATACAGTGGTTCCTGGTCAAGAGCAACTCCAGGGGGAGATACTTAGGTTGATTTCAATGTAGGTATTAAATGCGTCTGATTTAACAGTCTTGACTATGGTGCTCAAGTGGATTTGAAAGTCTTTTGCTCGCGATGGCCCATGCCTTCTTTAACAAAGTCCAGATCCGCTTGTTTTTTCAAAGGCACAAATGTCCCCGGGAATTAAAATAATGATGTCAAATTATATCCATGTTCTTATCTGTTCGCGCCAAGTGCTTCAATTAAATTAGATACACTTATGCAACCACATATTGCACCCTCTTGTTTGAACGTGTTCCTTTTCTTCTACTTAAAAATGGTTCTCACCAAGAAACACCAAGAATCAACGATTTAATTATCTTGTCTCGTCAATCATTATTTGCTATCACTATACCGAGCACCTTGTCATTAAGCTGAAGATAATGGTTGGACCAACCTTTTTAGTTTCTGTTTCGACTTTTGTCAAGAGACTTCTGCTATGTAATGGCTTTTATCAATCTGAAAATACGCTTGCGAGTAAGGTTCACCATATGAGCAGCAGTCATGACAGTGTTTCCCTTGTCACTCTCATCCTTATTCTCATACGTATCGTCTAATGTGTATCACCGGTCGTCGTTGTCATTGTCATTGTGCTATGATGGCTCCGATAGCCCTGATAATCATCAGAGAAACTTGAGCAACATTGCCCCTTTTTGCGTCTATACGGCTAGGGAATGTTTGTACTTATTTCAAAAAATATCTTTTGGAAGCAGAGGCAAGATATGTAATATACAATGACCCAATTTATAGTCCAGAAGCTTCCTTGCAGTTTTCATGACTTTACTACATACAAGTTGACGCACAATGGCTAATTTATTGTTGTACCGACAGGTCCACGATGTCCGGCAAATTATCGAGCGTTTTGCTTTCACAAGCTATTTTTTTTTACTTGTACCCGTTGAAAGTGCTATCGAAAAGTAGCAGTTTACTGATGACATAAATGATGGCGATAGGTAAAGGAAAATCAGAGAAACCGTCAAAGCAGCGCATGGCACAATGAATTAGCATATTTATGGATCAATTGATCCCTTATAACGATGCAGCAGACAAAAAGGACCTGACCCAGATAAAACGCGCGACCAGGAAACTAAGTAGACATTCAAAGGTTGACGCGAGAAGGGATGCGGAAAAAGGTAGAGGTAGTGTACATACATAAGATGTCAAAACAACTCACTTGATGCACTACCAGATGTTTTAATACCCTTCCTGCAGCCATGAAGAAACGACACGGCAACAAAAGCCTCGCCAATACAGTAATAATGGCAGAAATGGTGTCAGTATTTACCCCGAGGAAAAGTATTTTGTGGCAGGTAAAGAATATGCCCGGGTTGCTTGTCTTCCCAGGGTCGAAACGCTTTACAAAGTCAGCGAGAGTCAAAAACATTGTATAATAATAATAGTGCCGGTTTACGGGTGTCTTTAATCATCCACCTGTTGGATTTAGCATTTGATGGTGTTAAGGACAATTAGCCCTGAGATGCCTCGAACGAAATAACAGCACTATGTGTTCGAACAAACAAATTCGGATTGGTGTGCCTCGGATGAACTAATTATGCTATAAGTCATCAGAAAAACAACAGCCATGGAATACCCTTAATCTAGAGGTTCACCGGCCATTGTTAGAGGTGCTAACTTATACACTGTTGAAGTGTTACTGATGCTACATGTGCTAAATAGCACTGTTAAAGTCTACCGGCCACTGTTAGTAATATTACGTAGCCCGGAGGTTACCGCTCATTTTAAAGGTGCTACATAGTATTGTCAAAAGCTCGCTGGCTATTTTTGGAGGTGCTACGTGGCATTATTGGATGTTTACAGTCAATACTAAAGGTGCTGCATCGTACTGTTGAAAGCTTACTGACCACTGTTAGAGTGCTACAGTGAAGCTCCAGCATTTAAAGATGGGAGTAGAAGTATGCGTTTGCTAGTGATGGGTGGTGATATGTGAGTACGGGCTTATTAGAGCAAGTTCATGCGTTGTGGCAGAGCTAGTAGGAGCAATTTGTATTTACTGAGACTGATTGATTATGCAACTTGATCCATACGACGGAAGAGTGTATAGGTTCGATTGTTACCTTTCTTCAAAAACATTCATATCCATACCTATCTATGGGTGGAAATGGGCGTATATCTTATTACAAATCAAACTCACGACGATTGAAGTTAGTAGCTATACTGATTTCTGAAGGTAAGAGGTAGCAGACCTTTCACTTTCAAACGAGGGCTTCCAATCTCAGCTCATTCGCTTGCCGTCGATACCAAATACTGTGTAACAATCGCCTAGCTTTAGGATTATGATGAATATAGTCTTGACGAAAAAGAGCCGGACTATCTTGGAATAGATTGAAAAACATTTCGAAATGTCCATCATAAAGTGAGACAAGCTATCTACTCCACAGCGGCAGTGGTTTCTTCACGCATGAAAGATGCTGGCTTGTAACTTTATTGAATAAATAGAAACAAGACGCTCAGCCCCGCCTGTTGCCTTGTAGAGAAAAGAGGCTGTATATCATTGTCGAAGGTTGAGGGATTAACGTTGCACCAGCCATTTATTATTTCCTTCTTTTTTTCCTCCCTCTCTTCTTTTCAGTTTTGAAGAAAAAAAACCTGTGTATTTATCAACATAACCGCCATTAAAGAAGGGGTGTTCCTGGTCTATTTTGCATAAAATTATACGATATGGCGGACAACAACAACAACAACGACAGCGCCACTCAGTTGGATATCACAGTTGCCAACCAACAAGCCTATTATCAACCAGGACAGCAGATCAGGGGCAATGTCTCTGTCAACACAGCAGGTGGCAAGTCATTAACATTTGCGGCATTACGACTCGTCTGGACTGGTCGCATTGTCGCTCAGC
The DNA here is from genome assembly GCF_025766255.1 of Zychaea mexicana. Lineage (NCBI taxonomy): Eukaryota > Fungi > Mucoromycota > Mucoromycetes > Mucorales > Lichtheimiaceae > Zychaea > Zychaea mexicana. Next base: position 223,454 of record NW_026516728.1, on the reverse strand, counting down.
TCGCGGGCCAGTTTGACCGTAAAGAGTACTTTAACGAGGTGTTTCATCTCGATCCCAATAGCGATGCTTTTGTTCACTCGTCTGAATTGTCGACGCCCGGAACTCTGATACAAGTCGACGGCCGGGCCACTTTTTCTTTTCAAATCACTTTGCCAAACGATCGTCCGCTACCTAGCAGTTTTGAGGTAAAAAAGAGTAGTTTCTATATGTATTGTTGGCTGTGTGTTGTCGATTTGATCGTAAATAGGTGGTGTAACATAAGAAAACGAGGAACTAAATATGATTTTTTTTCTGTTAATAGATCAATGATACAGTGATGGGTGCCACGTCCAACGTCGAGTATGTAGTTGAAGTAGCATTGGATCATCAAACGTTCGATCCAATGCCCATTAAAGCGCGTGCAGCTGTGCCGGTTATGGCTACTAGTACTATCTCCGGAAACGACGATCCATCCCAACAGCAGCAACAGACCAGTGAAAAAACATACTTGTCGACCGTACTTCAAGATCGTGCCGAGTACAGAACTGCTGCCCGTATCACTGTTCCATTCAAAGTTTCTCCACGAGGTAGTATTAAACTTTCCCCCTTATATTATTTCTTTTTTCGACAAAACTGAAGATTAATTTATGGGATGGTTATCAGGTGCTACGATACCAGTAGTGGCTCATGTATGGCATGACTGTAAGTACACTCGTAGAAACGGCATTTCTTTGTCGCTTGTGCGAATGTGTAAGATCCAATGTGGTGAACGGACGGAAACCTTGACAAAGGAGTTATCGACGGTGACACGCGATCTGGATTTGGCATTGCGAACTGGCTATTCAGTCCAAACATTGACTGAGACACTGCAAATCCCATATGATTGTGTGCCATCCATTACAGAAGAGCAGGGCGAGCTTGCGTCGGTCGAGTACAGTGTGTTTCTTTCCGTTCACGCCCATCCAAGCGCCTTGTATACTGAACTCCCATCCGACAACAACACATCGGCTATGCAGTATATGCTAGTCGGGATCCCAATGCACATCGATACGCAACAACGACAACCCCAACAGCAGCAGCAGCAGCCATCACCACCAGAACAACAACGAGTACAGGAGCCACGCTATGAATCGAGCAAAATCGCGCGAGGAGAAACCTCTCGCTTTACAGCTATCACAACCCCAACCAAAGATAACAACAAAAAAATGACGGACCGTATGAAAGGCATGTTCCGTCGCCGATCGAAGATGGATCCTGTTGCAGGTGTGCCAGTGCTTAGTAATAATAACGAAAGCAGCATCAGTGTCGGCAGCAGCAGCAAAGGTGGCAGCTCCTTGCGCCAGGTCATGTCATCGTTCCGGCCACGGAATAACAGCAACAACAGCAATAGTAATACCATCAACAGTAATGGTGCGAAACCACAAAGCTCGGCATCGTCGGTTAACTCTGGTCAGATGCCTTCAACTACCATCCAAACATCACCAGCACAGTCGGCTAATTCATCCATTACGGATGTATCCAAGAACCTGCCTCAGCCTCAACCTCAGCCACAGCAGCTACAGTCGGCATCCTCCAGCCATTCTCCTCCTCCGCCACCTGTTGCTGTGCCACCTTCAAGTCCAACACCATCGTCAGCGGCAATCCCGCCACCTCCATCTTACGTAGAATCAAAACCAGCCCCAGAAACTGCTCCATCACCTTCCTCTATTACTGCGTCACCGATGTCCCCACTACCGCCTGCAATTGTACGCGCCATGTCCACTCATGAAAAACCATTACCCACGATCAACTCTGTGCCTTTGCCCGTAGTATCCAAAGCACGCGACCCAATCCCTGGCCTAGAAGGCGGCGGGGTGTACACTTTTCATATCTTTCCCGATTCAGATGAAGAAGATGATGAGGAGCAAAAAACTCCTACCAGTGCTTCAACCAAAGTAAATGGTGGGAGTGATGAGGTGACAACAACGCCGGATAGCAACATCCAGTACTTTGACATGTTTCCCGATTCAGATGATAACGATGCAGACCGCGCAACTGAAAAACGAGCTGTACGTGAAAAGTTAACGACGCTCTATCCGGATGCGGGAAATAAGCTGGATCAGGTCAGTGAAAGTGAATCTGACCATGATGACTCGGATGAAGACGAGAATGACTTGCTATCTGTGATGGCAAGACGAGAACGACGTATTGAACGTGCTAAAGTACGGTCGCATTAAACAAACATCACCTCCTACCTTCCTATATCATATTCCCCAACCTGATTACTCCCCCTCTACTCTATTCATATATCTTTGATCTATATCATTTACTTTTACGTTTTCTGGACTTTTTACTTCATGCATCCTAGCATAATATATGTACTTTTGCTCAACAGCCGAATGTCATTTGATGCTGTTTGGAAAATATGCTGGTACCTGATGCTTAATCTATTTTCATTGGCTAAAACACTCCCCGCTGACCCGCTCTGGGATTTTAATCCATTGGAGTGCGCGTTGGGTTATATCATATTGACGAGCATCACCACATCACTCTTAATCAACACACACGAACATAATGAATAATCCCAACGCCAATCCACCTAATCAAAACGCACACAAATTCTTCCAACCGCATGTCGTTCACAACAACAAACAATTACAGTTCATTCGCTCATGCTTTGCCGCCATTGCTGGATCTGCTGCAGGCATTCTCGGCTTAACAAACTGGTCTGGGTTCCTGTTTTACGCCCTCAGCTGGTCAACACTCGCCGTTCTTTTAGTCGTGTTTAAATGTCACCATCAGCCTGGAAATTACTTTATACACGGCGTACGAGATCTGGTCGTCGACGGCGCAATCAACGGCCTATTATCTTATATCTTGTTTCATACCTTTCTTTATGGCCTCGTTCATTTGTATCAATAGTAGCAGCAATAATAATATAAACGCTTATTCTGATGTCTGGTGTTGTTTAGTAAGTGTATCTGTACATATATAACGCGTAAAGATGCGTGCGTATGATTGTGTTTGTTTATTTCTTGTTTTGTTTCCTTTGGATCTTCCCTTTATACAGTATAATATATTACGAAGATAATGATTTGATGGGGATTTTTCAATGGTTAATGTAAGGGATGAAGTTGGGTAGGGGCGGGGAATAGATAGTCAAACGTTCTTCCGTTTAGACATTGCGAACAACATCATCGACGGCCTTGGCAAAGTAGTCAACGTTTTTCGTAGACAAACCAGCCATCGAAATGCGGCCGTTGTCTGTCATGTAGATATGGTACTTTTCCTTGAGCAACTTGACTTGTGTAGCTATACAAGAAACGTGCACATATATAAACATCAGTTTGGATGCTTCTGAGGCTCCTCATAAACCAAGTACACACGCAAGGAATGTCAGAAAACTTACCATTGAGACCAGTGAATGAAAACATACCAATCTGGTCAGTGATATGGTTCCAGGTACCGGGCGTACCCAAAGCGGTCAAGCGATCGAACAGAGCCTTGCGCATTTCAATGATGCGATTCGACATATACTGAAGATTTTCCTTCCACTCTGCATACAAGGCCGGGTCATTCAAGCAAATATCCACGATACGCGAGCCATAGGCGGGAGGATTGGAGATTTCTGATCGTTGTAACTTTTCCATCTGCGAGAACACGCGCTTGGCCTCTTCGGGTGACTTGGTGACAATGGTCAGATTACCAGCACGTTCGCCATACAGGCCAAAGTTCTTGGCAAAGGACTGGGCAACGAACAGCTCAAAGCCTTGTTCCACAAAATACCGCACGGCCCATGCGTCCTTGTCCAAGTCACCAGAGGCAAAGCCTTGGTAGGCACAGTCAAAGAAGGGGAAATGGTTCTTCTCGCGCATGACCTGTGCAATGCCCTTCCATTGTTCGCGCGTAGGATCGACACCCGTAGGGTTGTGTGCGCATGCGTGCAAGATAAACACGCTGCCTTCAGGAGCTGCGCGCATTGTGTCCAGCATGGCTTCATAGTCCAATCCGCGCTTCTCTGCATTCCAGTACGGGTACTCGTCAACTTCAAAGCCGACCATGGAGAAGATATTGCGATGGTTGGCTATAGTAGATGCAAGACACGGGGGGGGGAGACGACGTTTAGTATTACTCTGGAAAAACCCTCGCGACCATCCACAATGCTTACCCCACGTTGGTTTCGAGATGTAACACTTTGGGCTCTTTTTGTAAAACTGGGCAAGGAACGTGGCGCCAGTGTGATTGGCTCCGGTGCCCGATATGGTTTGGACGGCTGCTACACGAGACTCGCGGATTGCCGGGCTGTTCTGACCCAGGATCAGCCGTGAAGCTGCTTGTGTGTATGAAGGAGTGCCAGCAATCGGCAGGTATTCATGGTCAAGACTTGCATCGTTGAAAAGAACAGTATCCGCCTACAGATCATGGCAATCACGCGAGAAGGAGGTAAGACTACGCCCCACCAGTAAATTTCCTCAAACGGCGACCATTCGTTGCTGGTTTCCCCACCAAAAGCTAACTTCCTTTTAGTGCCCACTCCCCCCTTTATTTCTTGCCATTTACCTTCTTGACCACAGGCAATACGTAAGGCTTCAAATCATCGGTGCGGAAAGCGCCAACACCGACGTTGACCTTGTTTGGATCGGTGTCCGCTTTGTACTGAGCGGTAAGACTGAAAATGACGTCTGCGGGTGCTTGGGGCACAGCATCAAATACAGAGATATCGTCTATATTGCACAACACAGTCGGTTTCAGGTGTTACAACTACTAGACTCGCCCTTCTGCCGGTGCAGCTATAGAAAACAAGCGCTTAGTAGTGCCTTACTTGTCATGGTTCTTGTCTAGTGGAGGTTGCGGAAGAAGAACGGGGAGGAAGAGAGAAAGAAAAACGAGATGATCTTTTTTTTTTTTTTTGTTTTCGAAAACAAAAATATGCAAGAGTTGCCCAATGCTCAAGCAAGTTTTTATAGGTCGGCAGTTGAAGCACCGAAAAAAGTTTGACTTTTTCCTGCGTTCTCACAACCTTTTCCCGCCCGTCACCCTCGCAGGAAGCGTAACGTGTGGCCCACCCCCCTTACCCTAAAAGTAATATTCTCCTAACCGTCTTAAAAAAACATGTCGTGATATTATATCCTGTCGCCCAGATTATTATCGCTGAGAAGAATCTGCTCCTACGAATAGAAATATCGCTCGGGCGCACTTGTAATGAGGGCGTAAATTGCTTGTAAACTGTTGTGAGCCGGGCAGGGCTAGGGGCGAGCGCGCGATTGTTTACTTTCGAAAAGAGGGTACGCGATGGACGAACAAGACGGTTTGACGACAAGGTAAATTAGACCCATTTCTGTCGGTCCTACTACACCCCCAACTCTCCACCCCGCCCCGAAAACAGCAGAAAACTTCGCAGTAGGGACTATTTACCTCACCTCTGCTTTATACGTAATACTTGCTGCCACTGAAACTCTATTACTGTTACCTCATCCAAGCCCAGCGTATCAAGCTTTTTTAGCGACAATCTCATTGCTTCTAACTTTACTGTCTCCATGGAGAATTTCTGTGAGAGTATATACAGAGCAAGGAAGCGAGCCAAATGTGTGGAGTTGGAGAGGCGAAATAACGCCGATTGTCGTCGTCTTCTTTCTTCAGAACTTTACCCGGCTCAGGACCGAGTCAATGAGTCATGCCAATGCAACAGTGCCTTTGATTTCGCAGGCCTGGGCTCTCCTTTGCGAGATAAAACACATCTTTTCAGCGATAAAGACCGAAAAACGTGGGCGAAACTTGTACGTAAGTAACACAAGAAGCTGTTTGCCACGGAGAGATTTTTTTTTGGCTCTTGTGATGACCGAAACACTTATCGCACAACACAACACACAAAAGGGGACCACAGCAAAAGCAACCTATTGTTACATCCACAACACACACGGAAAACTTACGTTGATAATCAAATGCCGCCTCCTTAAGGCATGTGCAAACGATCGGAAACGACCCTACGCACAAACTAGGTGGCCTGGGCACAGAGGCACAGCTGCACCATACAATGGGTAGACGGGTCCTTCATCCGCGGAGCGTTCTTTCTTCTTGGAGTATTTATACCATCCACCAAAAAAGCTACTCAGTTTTGTTTATAATGTGAAAAATCTAGGGTATAGGTCTGTTTTACATGGTGCATTACATGGTATATTCTGCATCGAAGCCCATTTGTTTCAAAAGACATCTGTCTAGATCCTGCTGTTGCGGATTCCATGAAACCGACCCCTTTTGCTTTCAGTTGACGTCGATCACTCCTCTTTTCTCGTTGTTTCCAACTATTTATAGAACCTTCCGCGGGTTCTATGCTCGTTGGTAACTAAATAACATCACCATCGATACATACTACATACATAGTCTATTATTGGCACATGGACACTGTAGTTCTAGGGACAAGAATCGCTTCTTGTTGAATCGTGAGACTGTCACAAAAAAACCGTTATTTTAAAGATGTTTCAAATCCTTTGTCTGAACTTGCTATAATGGACAGCGCGCGTTACTACTTGGCATTACTGGAAAAAAAGTTACACCTCGCTTGGCCACTGCTGTTGACCTGAACTGTATGCCGTTGCATGATTGCGTTGCTAGACAACATAGGGTGACATTCGTGTTACCAAGTAACCGCGGGACTTCTTTCTTTGTCTCTCGCTTGGGTTTTTGACAGTTTGTCTTCCGAAAAGCGGAAAAGATCTTATTTTACACAGATCGATGGAAGACACACAAGATTTCGAGGCCTCCAAGCTTGGAACCAAAGAATAGTCAGTGTACACTCCATGACACTAAAAAAGAACTAGCAGTAAACAGGAAAGCTGACGCTTATCTCATTACATAAAACCAGTTGGGACAAGGTTTACAATCGCGAAAATAGCAATTTCAAAGAGATTGGCGACATTGGCGAAATATGGTTTGTTGTCACCCTCATTCTGGATTTAGATCTGTCCCTCTAATTATTCGTACTTTTATTTAAACATGCTTATTTTGAATTATATATAGGTTCGGTGAAGATAGCGTGGAGAAAATGACAGAATGGGTGACAGAGAATGTTACCAAAACCGACAGCCGGATAGTGGATCTCGGTTGCGGCAACGGCCACTTGTTGCTTGAACTCGCTGGCGAAGGATACAACAACTTGACAGGCATCGACTATTCGGAACCTGCCATTACATTGGCCAAAGCCGTTGCTGAGCAACGTGACCTGAGCGATACGATCCAATATCATACGGTAGATCTGTTGGGATCCGATTGGGCTGCACAGAATCAGTTTGATATCGTGTTGGATAAAGGCACGTTTGACGCGATTTCGCTGAATCCAGAACAAGAGCAAGCGAAAAAGGAAGGTAGAGATGGACCTAGAGAACGCTATGTGGAGGCCGTGCGCCAAATGATCAGCCCTGAGGGCCTGTTTCTTATCACAAGTTGTAATTGGACTCAAGACGAGCTCGCTCAAAGTTTCAAGAAGTGTAAGTCAATGTATATCTCCAGCTCTTTCGATGCGCTCAACAACTACTAACACGTATCTTTTCTCCCCAACCCCAAAAACGCAATGCTTATAGACTTCCGATACCACTCGCATGTCAAATATCCCACATTTTCGTTCGGTGGACACTCTGGATCGAAAATTTGTACTGTTGCCTTTGAACCGTTGTAATAAAATAAAGTTTCCTCAACATACACGTTCTAGACAAATTTAACAAATTCAGTGCCGGTCCCATCCTTGACTCTTTGCAAACAAATGTGGAGGCAACCCTATCGTATGAACAAATGGATAAGTTCCCGGCCTTAATCATACACCAATCGATTGCCAAAAACTTACCGTTACCCATCATGTGTGGAGGCGGAACGTTACCCATGTAGGCAGGATGGTCGCTGGTAGGTGGTGTCATCATTTCACGCTGCATGGGAGGGAATTGGTGAGGGGCTTGTCCTTGAAGCTGCGGCGGAAGGTGGTGTGGCTGAAGCATGGGGCCAGGTCCAACAGGTCCCATATGCGGCGGCATTGGCTGCATCAAATGCGGAGGAATGAATTGTTCCATGCCTCCTTGACCTTGGAACGGATGATGAGGATGAGGAGGGTGATGGGGTTGGTGATGAGGATGGTGTGGGCCCATCATAGGTCCGTTACCATTCATACCGGAACGTGGCATAACTGGAGGTGAAAGTTTATCACCACCACCGCCATTACCAGCAGCTGCAGTAGCAACGCCATATTGAAGCAATTGCTCCAAATTTCGGGGCTGGCGACCAAGAGGAGGGGCACCTGCTGCTGCAATCGGATCCACAATAGGACTGTGTCCTGGCAAGGGATAGCCTGGGGAAGTGGCAGGCATGCGTTGTTGTGGCTGCTGATACGCATTAGACGTATATGAGAGTTGTTGGACAGGTGAATTTGATTGCTGATGAGATACCATTGGGATGCCACTCTTGATAGCTGATGGCGAGTGGTTCGACAAGGCAGGCGATCCGCCAGCCGACGAGCTACCAGCTGCAAACGATCGGTTCGCCGATTTACTAGAGGCGATGGATGGTGACCGACCTTCAGATGTTCGTGCGCTCATTTGACGTAGTACGGATGTGGGCAGGTTTCCTGCAAATGCCTTGCCAACGAGCTTTGGCTTCTGAGCCTGGGCACTATCCGTGCTATCCGTCCGCATGTGCTGCTTTTCTGCTGGTGTTCGCACAGGAGATGCTACAGTCGCTTCTTCGTGCGTCGCCGTCGGTATCGCAGCGCTTACAGGGGATGCACGTTGTTGCTGTGACAGCTCAAAGGGCGGTTTAGGCGACGACATGTATACATTTTCTTCAAAATTGTGCTGTTCTTGCTTAGGTGTTTCTGCAGCTACCATAACAGGTTCGCCAGATTCTTGTTGTTCTACGAACTCATCCTTCTTGATGTCGTACGGTGATGTAGGCTATTATTTGGTTTTACGTAACAATTTAAATTATTAGTTCACAGCGTTCAATAATTATTTGATTTTCACCTAACAACTGTTTGTAGGTCATTTACCTTTGGCTGGGAGAGGATTTGTAGTACCTTGTCAAAGCCCATTGCATCCTCCGCTGAAGGTTTCTCCTTGTGTTGTTGAGGTGATCTTTTGGCACCTAAGCTCTGGAGAACTTCTTCTTCTGAGAGCATACGGGGAGCAGGAGCAGGAGCTGGAGGGCCTTGGGAAAATGACGCCTTCACTTCGCTAGAGCCCTGCTGCTGCCGTTGTTGTTGCTGTGGTGGTGTCTGCGGAAGATTTCTACCAAACAAATCATTTATGCTGATAGACTTGCCCTGAACTGGAACCGTGGGTGGCTGTGATGTTAGTTCCTCGACCACAGGCGTGGTAGCTTCCTCCTCGCGCTTCGCAAAGAACTTGGCGAACCGAGAACCACGTTCACGGCGACCGGGTAGTGAGGGTGAATCGAGCACGGATGACGAAAGAAAGTCCATTCCGCCGGATTGCTGCTGCTGAGGTTTATGCAAATCGATTGAGCTCATGCCACCAAGCAGCATGTCGAGATCGCTGACGTCCTTCTTTGGCTGGCCATCTATGGTGAGCGAAATTTTTAGCCTTTCCGTTCTTTCTTTCTTATTGCTTTGTTTCCATAGCCTTCAGCCCCTGATATAGTGATTATCTGCACTTACCCTTTCCGTGCAACGGTGGTTGTGATGATCCATTCGCCTCCATGTTCTTATCACGTAATTTCATATCCGACTTCCACGCTTCCAAATCATTGGAGAAGCCTGGAGGGGGTGCTGGAGGTATTGCGTCAAGCTGCCTTACAGGCTTGCGTTCTGTACTTGGGTTATAATCCATCCATTCCGGTAATTTATCTGATGAGCGCTGCTGCTGTTGCTGTTGTTGATGCTGTTGTTGATGCTGATGGTGTTGCTGTAGTGTTGCATCTCCATTCAAAAGCTTGTTGGTCGATGTTTTTTCACGGGGATCTAACATGATGATATACAATAATGAGTTCTCTACTTTTCTTTTTCCAAACGCTAAAACTCTCCACTTACTTTCTCTTCGGTTTCTAGAGCTTTCATTTAAAAGGTTTCTGTCCTGCTGGTGATGTTGTTGTTGTTGCTTGGTGTTTTGTAAAGGCGATATGCTTCGATGCTGGTTCTTGTTATTTACTCGTCGATTGTTATATCTGTTGGAAAGGCCCCATTCCGTAGAATAGGTTTGACTTCGTGACGATCGTTGGTCTCTGTCGTTGTTGTGGTTGTTACTGTTGTTATAACCGTTACTATTGTAAGGTCTCAGTTCATCGTTGTTCTAATAATCAAAAAGTTCAGGAGTTATTAGCACGCACTTGTTTCTCTCTCTCGGTCTCTTCTTTGCCTTCTCTCATATAATATCCCTTATTTTCTTTTTTCGCTCTCAACTAAATAGATAATTAAATTACATGGCGATATCGGGAAGATGTATGTGATTGCGTTGTCCGCGTTGACATTGACGTATTTGAGTCGTCGTCCGCCAAAGAGCGTTTTCCATAGTTTTGTGCTGAGAATATAGACTTGTTTGGAGCAAGGAGAACGTTTCTGTCTAAAGAATTTGCTACGGGCAAAGCACACGCAGAGTTAACAAAAAGACGCATAAACAAAAACAAAAGCGAAAAAAGAAATGGAAAACAACACAAACCTAAAGTTCGAGAAGTGATGGCACCATTCAGTATACCTTTAGACAAGGGTGCTTCAAGATCATCACTAGAAAACAAGTCAGATGGTGTTTTCCAATTACCATGCGTACACACACACACTCGTGGTTACGTGTGTGCATGTAAATCGGTCACTAGTTTCTCCCAACCCCCTCCTCTTGCAACCCAGATTCCCACACAGCTTATAAATCGTACCCAAACCAAGTCGATAAAGGTGGCATGTCTGGTGGTTTTGCGACCAATGGACTATCACGTAAGGACATTAAGACTTGATAAGTGTATCGAGTAACTGGAGCATTTGATTCCGTTTCTGTTGCTGTTGCTGTAGCAGCACTGGTTGTAGTAGTAACGGTGGTGGTGGTGTTTGTGGCAGGTATCGTTGCTGCTGCTGCTGCTGCTGCTTCGGCAGCCGGTGTGTCCCCACGATCCGACATGATGACAGCCGTTTATATTTCAAATAAAAAAGGTTTGATACAGGAGAACTGATTATAAAACAGGCGATTTGGCTTTACGCGTGGTTCGAAGGAGAAAAGTTAGGGAAGGAGCAAGAAAAGGCAAACAGTAAAAAAAGTGACAAGTATCGAGTCGTCACTTGAAGCGAAAGTTCTTCAGAATCGACAGCCCGGAATCTATTGGGGGCCTCGCTCTCTCTGTGTGTGTGTGTGTGTGTTGTTCTCTCTCTTCAACCCCGCCAGCGCATGGCAGCTTTCTCCGATTTCCAGTCTGCAAAATGGTTGGATAGATGCCCTCACTGCGCATTGGCATACATGTCAAAACTGCTTTTCTTACCAACTTGAAATCATAAAGAGTCCTTTTAAGCTTATCACTCACTCTAAAACAACATAATTGGCCATTCATACCTATGCTAGCCACGCTTATATCAGCGTCTTCTTCTTCTTGATCAGTGCAAGAAACTACAGAGGTATGGCACTGTCAGCCACGAGCATATAGAATGTTTTTGTGATGGCGCACCTAATTCACCAAGCTCTAAATACTATAAGCGTGCCAATAACACGTTCTATCTCTACTCGACGCGTGTTTGCTCGAAAGAGGGGAGCCTACTACAATGGGACTGGTCGATTATTATGAAGGATCTCATACGTATACTCTGACGATGTTTAACCCCCATGGAAACATATTAAATCAATCGTTTGGAGGCGCAAAGGGTGCATCCAGTGGATGCATAAAAGGCATATACAGTTTAGTTATCTAATTATGCTACATGGCTTCACTAGATGCAGCCGCATAACTGGAGGACGTTGGGGTTTTTCTCCTTTCTTTGACAGACGATAGAAGGAGGACTTGGACGTTATACCTATCCTAACCCATTGTAAGTTTACGCTAATTCACTAATAATATTGCCAGTTTGACACCTATTATGTCTTTAAAAAACAACAACCTAGTTCTTTGATTTACTATTCACCATGGCTGAAGGAATTGACTTTTTAATTTGTTTGGAGAATATCTCTTCATTTTCCCCATGTTGTATTAACGCTATTTAAAGCTATCATACTGGGAACAAAGTTATGTAACTATTATCAACGCATTCTACCTGTACGTTCAAAGTCAAAGACTTCTTGTTGTTTGGACGCTGGCGTCTTAAAAGGGACGGACTCTTTGAATTCGAGAACTTTGGCAAGTTGATTATACTACATACCAAAACACATTGTTTCCTAACGATATCATAGTTTATGCGAAGCACACACAACCTTATCATTTTTAGCGTGATAAGTTTGCAAGGGCCAATCGTATGTAAATGTTCGGGTGAATTTGAGTCATACTGTCTGAGTGAAGGGATGAATGTCGGCTCTTTGATGGGAGTGAAGCCGAAGAGAGAGAGAGAGAGAGAGAGCAAAAAAAATCATGCGGCACTTTCTTTTCACTTACTCTGTAACACTACCACATATCAACTTCTACACACCACCATGCCTTCCGTAGCTGTGTTGGGAGGAGGCATTTCAGGTCTTTCAGCAGCTTACTATTTGGCGCGATTATCACCTCGTGCAACTCAAATTACTCTCATTGAAGGTTCCGATCGTGTAGGCGGGTGGATTCGCAGTCGTCGCGTTGAACCTGGATTCCACGCATCGTGTCCCAAAACTAGTGCCAACAGAAATGCAAAATCAGTTTTATTTGAATCAGGTCCTCGTAGTCTTCGTCCTGTTGGAACAAGTGGTGCCGTTGTTCTAGAATTGGTAAGAAGGAAATATTGAATGCAATGTTCCCTGAAACTATAGAATGGAACGCCTATATCTCTTTCTCGCACACTCACGCATATGGCGATAGACAAGAGATTTGGGCCTCGCCGAAAGCTTAGTGAGTGTACCCAAAACGGATCCATCAGCCAAAAACCGATACATTTATTTTGATGGCTCTATCAACACACTACCAAGTTCACTGTCATCACTCTTGTTCCACAAACCACCTGTGCTGAAAGGCGTGATACCATCTATTTTACGCGAACCATTCATCCGTTCAGCACGCACAGGCCAAGACGACGATGACGAGTCATTGTATTCCCTGGTATCCCGTCGGCTTAACGAGCATGTTGCTTTGGACCTTGTTGGATCAATGGTCCATGGAATCTATGCTGGCGACGTGAAAGCACTTTCGGCCCGGTCAGCGCTTCGCATGCTATACGAGAACGAACGTGTTTATGGCAGCATCGTAAAGGGATTGCTTAAAGGTGGTGTTCAAGTGGATACTTTCCGGGAACGTGGCATCGCTGCTCGTGCGCGCAAGGAAGACCCAGACTGGTTTGGCAAAATGGAGAGCATGAGTGTGATTGGTTTCAAGGATGGCACGGAAATGTTGACGGAACGGCTGCGAAGTTGGTTGGAAGAGTGCGATAATGTCAACATCGTGACAGGCGAACCTGTAGTCGATGTACAAGCTCAAGAAGCTGAATCCAAGGTAGATTGTTTATCCTTGTTGTACATACGGGGAGAAAGGAGGAAAGGAAAGAGCAAGTGTTCTTTTGTGGTACGAACATACTGATGCATTGTTTTAGATCACAACAACCAAACAAGTCATTTATGCGGATCATACCATATCGGCGCTTCCTTCAGCTGCTCTGAATACCGTCACCACTTCATCACCACTACCCCATCTCACTTACAATCCTGCTGTAGACGTGGCAGTCGTCAACTTGGCATATGCGCCTGATGTTAACCTTACCTATGATGGATTTGGTTTCCTGACCCCTCATCCCGATTCAAGATATCCCGTACCGGTACCCGGCACGCTTGGCGTTGTATTTGATTCCAACGCAATGCGCGGGCAAGATGCCGAAGGTGACGATCGGGTCAAGGCCACAGTCATGATTGGTGGTCATCAATGGAAGAATGCATTTAAAGCACCCATCGAACAACTCGATCCACAAGAAGCATATCAATATGCATTAAAGTCCATGAAGACTTATCTGGGCATTGATGCTGAACCCGAATATTCTATGGTCAACTTGCAGGCCAAATGTATTCCACAGTATCTTGTTGGACACCAGCAGCGACTGGGAGAGCTGCATCAAGCATTGAAGATGGACTATGGCCATGCGCTCAGTGTGACCGGTGCTAGCTATTGGAGTGTCAGCGTGCCCGATTGCATCAAAAACAGCCGCGAGTTGGTGGAGGAATTAATCGTCTCTGGAGCATTAGGGAGCAAGGACAAAATTATCACTGGATTGGGACGATCAGAACATAGTAGCGAAGACTTAAAAGATAGTGCAAGATTGAGCCAGAGTCATGTCAATGTTTTGATGAAATCATAGATCTATATTTTATTTTGAATATGCTACGCTGAGTAGACCTTTTTGTTGCACATGGGTTGTCATTAATTTGTTTCTGAAAGATAACAAGAAGGTACAGTTCTTGTTTGATTTTGACCAACTTCATTCATGTTAAAACCCCTCCTACTATGCATAAATAATATCAGGGCTTTTTCCTTGTTCAGGGTACTACTTCATTGTTTCCCCCTGTGCCTTTGAGATATCAGCACAGCAAGGATAATATGCAAATACGTAGACAAGCCCTTATTATACATACACAACTACATATTCATATGTTCTATATTGAGAGCAGTCATTTCAAACGCATCATAGGAATGCCCTGCATCTTAGTTTTTTCTATATGTATATTGTGCCTACTTATTGTAATTATATATATTGGATCGTAATAAATTACAGTATATACAGAATAGCTAAGTCGAATAAGCTGGAGGGAGTATATCTATAATGCTGGAACTGTTGTCATTATTGTTGCTTCCTGTAATAGCTGTGCTAGTCGTAGTAGGGCCAGAATGATGACGGTGATGATCCATGATTGTCGTGTCAGAAAGCGCTTGATCATACGACGGCAACTGCTCTCCACCGTGATGATGATGCATTAGCTGCGAGGACAGCTGCCGATGCATTGCCAATACCCGTTTCCTGGACGTTAATCCGGCCATAATCATGTTGAGATATTCCTTGAAAGCGTCTCGACGATTCCGATCCTTTTTGGCAAACACGAGCTGTATACGTACGGGGGTAGCACTATCGACAAGATACAGACTAAGCTGGATACCGCACCGAAACGTTAACCTGCATTTGAGCGAAGCGACGTGACCCAAATCGATCTGAAAAGTTGACACCAATGTTGTCGCCGTATTGCTACTTCTCGGAAAACGATCTTGAAGTAACAAAATCAAGCGTTGATCTGTCAAATGAACGGAGGCTGTTTCCATTTTTATTTGTTGTTGTATGCCATGGTCATTCTCGTAGATTACGGCCGAAATTGGCTCTTGGTTGAAATAGAAGCTTTCGTTTGTTTGTGGAGCTGGCATCAGATGGAATTGAGCTGCTGTTGCTGCATCAGTAGTAGGAGTAGAAGGGTATCTTTGTTGTTGCTGTTCGGTTGTCATATGCGTTGTGCTATTGTTGATACGCCGTAAGCTTACACGTGTGTGATTGATGCTTGACATATATATTATCTTTTTATTTGATTGAAGAGGACAAGTGAACACGGTAGGAGCTCTTGAAATAATAGGGAAAAAAACAGCAAAAAGAAAGGATTTATTTTTCGGTTATAGACAATGTGTAGGTAAAGCTCTGTTTATTTAGGGGATTAAGGGCTTTTTTTGCTCGACCTTACACCAAGGGTCTCGGATTTATCAGTGATTTTTTTACTCTCTCTTTCGCTTGGTTGCCAATTAAATACAAACAGACATCGAGGGACCATTCTCCTTTCGCGTGCATAGGTCATGCGCATAGAAACAAACATCATACAGTACAACAAATATTATTATAATAAACCACCGCTGTCATAGATTGTGTATGAAATCCTGTTTTACTTCTCACTTATTCCAAAGAACTACTATGAAATGTCTGAGTGAGCGTGCTTCAAGCTTTTATTAACAACAAGAAGTGGCATTCAGAGAGCGAGAGCATGTTAAACAAAGTCAAGGAGGGGTTCTTTGTGGGATGAGGTGGAGGAGAGGAGTGATAGCCTGTAGAAAAAAGAACGAGGTGTGGGTGTGTGAGCACATCATCACCAGACACCCATGAATGATCAACAAGCATGAAAATTCCATGGAGAGATAAAGTAAAGTTACGATGCCATTTCCTAATACTGTTGCCATTATGTTGCTGCGTTGTTAAGGTTTTCTATTCTGCTGTCTGGTTCCCGATGACACGCATTACATATCTATGATTTTGGTGCCAGCAGTGGTAGCAGTTGTTGTTAGTATGGGGGATGGTAGCAAATTCGTTAAGACTATGCACATTCTCGTTAATTATAGTAGTCTTACAGACACCGTGGTAATAATCGACCTATTTCACATGAAGTCTACGTACTGTACATCTGTCATAAACCAGCAGTTTGATATAAAGGTCCGTCGCTATTCGCTCATATTACCGTTTGGGCCTTTTGAGATGTTACAAGGTTTTGGAAGGTTGATTAAATTGTCTGAAAGGCTACAAACGGAAATCAACGGCGTTTACTGTATATAACGGCAACTGACGGCAACTGACGGCAATCTTTCGGATTTAGTTGCATTGTTGATCATGTCTTACTATCATATCCTAAAATAACAGTAACAATATGTAGAAGCTCATGTCAGCTGTCAATTTTGTGCAAGAAATAATCAATAACGATTAGCAGTATTTTTAGCACAATCTTATCGACTGTATGCTCTGGACGACATACCATCCTGTTGCAAATTTGTTTACGGCACCAAATAGCCTATTATACGTTTAACGCTGCAGATGATCATCAACGGCCATAAGAAGGATTGGTTGTTTTCCTAAAAATAAATCTCGGAGCCGCATGAAAATTTGGACGATATTAATTTAACATGACAATTGAATAGATGGGCATGATGATTCGCGCAGCGTATAGCGTTTGTATGTTTGTAACTACGTGCCGTCTCATGGTGACACAAAAGTCTCATCACACATCAACATCAATGCAACACCCGTGTAATTTTTTGGGCGCGTTTTACGCAATGCTTTTTCCGCAAATCTCAAAACGACTGCTTTCCACGTCTCTTCCACGCAAGATGATTATCAAACCCGTTCCCTGCCTCAAAGACAAGTAAGCTTCTCTCTCTATATTTTTCCCATGTAATCATATTCATGCTTACGTTGTAAATAAAGCTACGCATATCTGTTATTGGATCCGCAAGCAAACCAGGGTAAGCATCGCGTTGTATCACCTTTTGCGCAAAATTAAAAGGGAAGGCTCGTAATAAGACCTTACACGAATAGCTCATTACACCTTTCTTTACTCTTTTGAATAAAACTTTAGCTGCCGTGGTAGATCCCGTTGAACCTAACAAAGTCTTAGCAGCTTTGGCCGAGTACCCTGAGTATAAGCTTTCTGCGTACGTAATTCTGGGTTTCTTTTAACACGTTGTCAATAGTTGAATTCTTACAAATCGAAACGACGATTACATCTAAACACACAATTTGTAGAATCCTCACGACGCACCATCACGCGGATCATGCTGGTGGCAATCTTCAATTGTTGAAGGAATTCCCTGACTTGCCCTGCTATGGTGGTTCCGACAAAGTTTCTGGGGCAAACCACATTGTCGGTCACAAGGAGAGCGTCAAGGTCGGTTCCTTGGAGGTCGTGCCGTTGTCGACGCCTTGTCACACCATGGACCATACTTGTTACTACATTTCAGATAATGGAAAGCAAGCTGTGTTTACTGGTGACTGGTATGTTTTCTACCATGAAGGTGGCAAGTTGATATTAATTTT
Organism: Zychaea mexicana; assembly: GCF_025766255.1. Lineage (NCBI taxonomy): Eukaryota > Fungi > Mucoromycota > Mucoromycetes > Mucorales > Lichtheimiaceae > Zychaea > Zychaea mexicana. The sequence goes on along the minus strand of NW_026516728.1, from coordinate 205,591 downwards.
TCTCCCTTTACTAACTAATCAATATGGCACTGTACGTTGGATATTAGCATTTTTTCTTCCGGATGTGGGCGATTCTTTGAAGGCACGGCAGAGGATATGTGGAAATCAATCCGTACGGTGGCCGAGCTACCAGATAGCACGTCCATGTACTTTGGTCATGAATACACAGTTTCCAACCTTAGATTTGCAGAGCATATTGAATCAGATAACAAGGAGATCAAAGAAAAGATGGCATGGGCTCAACGTGTTGGCTGCACTACCCCGTCGACCATTCAAAACGAGAAGTTAACGAATCCTTTCTTCCGTGTCGAACAGAATTCGGTACAAGAGCGCGTGCTTGGAAAAGGGAACAAGGCATCTGCAGAAGAGGTGCTCGGTAAAATTCGACAAATGAAGGACAGCTTTTGAAAGAAACACAGTTTCTGAAAGCAATTACAAAGATGTAGTAGTGGTGAGATGATAGTATTTCTAGTGTAATTTATGCTTGGTTTTCTATACGTGCATACCGATTTATATTGTACAAACGATTACAACAACCTTGCTTAGATTTATATAGATATATAAAGATCATCCGCCACGGCCACGTTGGCTTTAAAAGCTCCTTCACCTTTTATAATGAATTCATCAGGAGAGGAAGTAGTGATTTGTATCTGATACTAGCACATGAGATACACATAAAAGTCCTAATTTATGACCAGCAAGCTTATAGACGTTGCGCTTATTTGCTAGTCACTATTAAGTCGTTATCATATCCAGCATATCTAGAATAAACGAGTAAAGTGATGTTTAAACTATTTATGAGAACTTTATCTTTGAGTTAGAATTTGTTGCTTTTGGTCAACCGCCCTCAAAGATGCTGTAATGTGAATTATGTGAGTAAGCAATACACACACGCAAAAGGTACAGTCTACCTATACGGGCTCTCGTGTTGGCTGGCATTCGGAGAAAATGTTCAAGAGGAACACAGAAGACACAGATTCTCATTAGCACGAACTGATACTGATGATGCCCAAAATGTAAATTTACATGCCAACTGCTACGGCTCACGTAATTTTCCAGATGATTTCGTCGGTCGCTACAACCATCTTTTATTCACGTTGCACACGGTAATCATAAGTTAACAAGCCATAAAAAAGATCTTAACCTTAAAAACAACTTTGTTGGCGTATACAGTACATCAGGAAAAGGAAAAGAAGAATGGAAGATTGGATAATGGATAAATAATAACTACGGGTACGGGTAAAATGTATGATAAATTGAGGATATACATGGCAGCATCGGCAGTACAAAAATGTAAGAGGGGCGAAGAGGTTCACGAAAGAGATGTTTTTCACTCTGGCGATACCAATGCTTTATCTCGGGTAGGTGCTTGCATCACAACCAGACTCGACTGAGCATTAGATGACAGCAAACCAAACGACAATGGACCCAGAACCGACTTGAATTCTTTGCTATAATGCACGCTGCCAGGGGATTCAGCCGATGGTGTCACTGGCCAAGGGGCCACAAGCGATAGATGAGGCCATTGATTTCCATACACCTTGTTTTGTCGTCCAAGAATTACCAAATCTTGTTTGGTCATATCATTCTCTTTAAAGTGCTGGTTGATGGTTGTGATCGCATCATATAATTGGAATCCACCTTCTTGATGTTGGGCATCGATGGTCACACAGACGACGTTCGAATTTTGTTCTTCTTGCTCAAGTGTGAACAGTGTTGCGAAGAATGTATCGTCGTCATCCTGGTCAACAGATCCATTGTATTTGGCATATAGCATATCTTGTACAGAGCGAACAGATCCATAGCGTCGTTGCTGTTGTGGAATACGCTTGCTTGTGTTACTACTGCCATCGTTGAGAGTATCGGCAGCTGCTTTTTTCTCCTTTCCGTCAGTAGTGCTGATTTTAAATCGAAGTACAAGAGCGCGTGCTTGGTGATAAAGCTGGAGTCGCAAAGCAAATACAAGTGCAGCACGGTCGTCGCTACCTCCAATGAATGGCACGATAATCTTGGTACGAGAAGTTACTTCCTGATCTTGAATAAGGCCAAGACCCCGATCAATGAAAAGACCAACAATCGTGTGATCAATGGCGAAAGCAGCTGTTGCAAATTCCACGTCGGGTACAGGATACTGGTGATGCTGCGACGACGAGGGCAACCCTGTGGCCATGTATTGATCGATAGGATCGATGTCATTGTCAGCATTTGCTATTGCGGGTATCGCAGGGCGATTGCTTGTCCATGGCAACAGAATCATGTCGGCCTCGACTTGCTCGCTATGATCGGATATCGTCTTGATAAATTCATTGGGTGCACGAAACTCGAGCCGTGTGCGGAGTGAGTCAATACCGAGAACACTAGCAAATGTGCGAATCACATTCAGAACGGGATCGTAGCGTTGGGTTTCACGCTGGTTACGAATCTTCATGACGTCTGATGCACGTTCTGTCAACTCCAAAAGGCGGAGAGCATGGAGTTCAACCATATGGGACAAATACCGAGCATCATCATTCGAGCCACCGGGCATAGTTGCAAAGGTGCTCTTGGGCTGCTTTAAATGCTTAATCAAAGCCATCATTGACGGTACAGTTTCCAGTCGATTCAGCATCGTCACTAATGAGAACTTGTCAACGCCAGCTCCACTACCAAAAGCCATCGAAGATTCCTTATTGGGGATGGCTGTGCTTGGGTGGACACTTGGTGCATTTGCGTCACGTATAGCCTCAGCCCGTTGTTTTTGGTACCATTCAGGATAGAGTTTGATAACGACAGGCGTAGTCATGAACGTCGTAACCAGCGCCATGACAACCATAATCACGAATACTAGAGTTGGTACACAGATGCGTATGTGTTACTCTCTGCTGGTACCATTGCCTTTTTTGTATCAATTTAACCTTAACCTTACCTTGGTCGTTTAAAACGCCTGCATCGTGGCCAATGTTGAGTACGATAAGTTCCACTAAGCTTTGTTATTAAACGAGCCATATTATTGGATGCATGAGTATGAGTGAATGAACAAAAGGATGCGCCACGCCAGCAACAAGAAAACCTTAATTTTTACCCTTTGCAGTTCATCAAGAAACCGACAGTGAATGATTCACGCCAGGACATACCGCAAAATTTAGCTGCAGCCGTACAGCCAGTAATTTTGCCAAAGCAAGCCACAAATATGACAAGAAAAACATAACCCCAAACAGCGCCTGAATTGAGCAAGCCGATTTGTGTTTTCAATCCTGAAAGCGTGAAATACTGCAGATGACCAAAAGAAAGTTGAGTGATGTGCACCAGTAAGCAAAAATAAGGTTCATATAAACAGCGAATTAAAAAAAAAAAATTAAGCTCAAGATTTTGTGTCACGACAGCATCAGCAAAAAAAGTCAAGGTTAACATACCAGTGGAAGTAGTACAATGTTAACGAAATCTTCAATTTTCTCGGCAATCTTGGTCGCTAAATCTCCTTCGTGCGGTATGATGGTGCCCGCCAAGAATCCTCCAAAAATTGGATGCACTCCAATGATGTCTGTTATGAATGCAGAGGCCATAACAATTATAAACGTGACAGTCATGAGGAGTGGTGTTGGTCCGTGCTCGAAAGATCCTGTTTTGACGCACAACAGAACATATAAAGGCCGCACCAAAAAGATCAAGAACAACGCGAACGCTACTGCTGTTAAAAAGACATAGAGTGCCTGCAATCCACTAGTGGAGTTGAGCAACGCAACAACCAAAGCGAGCAGTACCCTAATAGACAGTAATATGGAAAACAAGACACCAGATCAATCCGGTCATTAGCATGGTGCTTCATTCCTGCTGTCGTTACAACATTTGAGGGGAGCGGGCGCTGGCGATCGATGCGGATGCATGCAATGCAAGTTTATACCAATGTCGACAATAACAAGTTTTGGTTGAACACCTTTCTTACCAGGCAGTACAATCATTCAACAAGCCGCTAGCCATTGTGATCGCACCGACTTTAGTACGCAGCAACTTGAGCTCTGCTAGAATACGGGCCAACACGGGAAATGCCTATTATCACCATAGTTAACTTCAGCTGTTGCATTTCGTGACAAACCAGCATCTAATTTACAGTTACACTTACAGTGATCGCTAAAGCAACACCCAAAAACAACATAAAACTCGAAAAGGGTACGTCTGGATCATTCTGCAAGTTATACAGACCCACACTAACTGCGATACCAAGGCCAAAGGGAAGCGCCATACCGGCCAGTGAAATGGCTAAACTTTCGCGCCAATCCCGGCGAATGACGGCCATGTCGACTTCAAGCCCGACTTGAAACAAAAAGAATATCAACCCAAGTGTAGCTGCCAGGTTGAGAAATGGCAATGATTCGGATGGAAAGATTGTATCGGTGAATGATGGAATGCGGCCCAACACAGATGGACCTAGAATAATACCGGCAATAACTATTTTTTATATATTAGTGAGTGTGAGTAGCCATCAACCATCATCATCATCACTCATCCCGTCTAGCCCCGCCGCAATCATTCTCTACAAAAGTTTCGTTTCCTCCTTCTCTTTAGTAACTTTACCTTCAGCTATCACTCTTGGTTGCCGAAGATATCCCAATGGTATCGCTAGAATACGACAAAACAACAAGATAATGACTGCCTATATACGTAGAAACAGGTCGCGTAAGTTTGGCTGATAAACTAAGCGATGGGTCTTTTCACACTTGCGAAGGTTTGCAGCCCCGCTTCGGGGAAAAGGAGAGCATCATGTACCTGGATAATGAAAAGCACGACAGGATTATCCGAGTTAAACTGGGAAGGATTCAGCCCGGAGAAGACACCGGCCTGTGGAGTTGTAGACATGTTACAATTATTGCTGATATCAAGGTAAAGAGAATACAAGGTTCAAGAAAAAAGTTCAGGGTTGAACAATGAACGTACTTTTTATAGGTGCCCGTAAAACTCAGTCATCTTTTCTAAAACGAGTAAGAAACATCAACTTGCTCGTAGCACTAATACATAGGTACCTCTTGTAGTATACAAGTATTATACAAATATGTTCTAAACAACTTTCTTCCTTATTTTGTTTCCCAAACGTCAACTATAAAATAACCTTGTTTTATTTAACCTGCTGAAAAAAGATTTAGCAGAATATTCTATAGAAGCTTTAACAATAGAAAGAAATGAAAGATGTATACAAAAAACAACAATTATAATAACATAGTGTAGATGACGCAACGAAAAGCGACATGAGAGAGCGGTGATGATGGTGGGGATTAACAACTGGTTTCATCTATCTCTTTGCTGTTACATTTTTGCTTTTGGTAGAGATTCTGGTGCTGCTGCTGCTTCTTCTTCTTCTATGCCCGCTTCCAACTCACTCAAATATCGTTCAGCATCTAATGCTGCCATACAGCCTGAACCAGCGCTGGTGATCGCCTGGCGATAGCGCTTATCTTGTACGTCACCAGAAGCAAATAAACCCGGTACATTGGTTTCTGATGATCCAGGAATCGTCTTTATATAGCCGCTTTCGTCGAGATTCACTTGATCCTTAACAAGCTGTGTCGCGGGCTCATGTCCAATAGCATAGAACAAACCGTTGGCATCGATCTTTCCAGGTTCCCCGGTAGTGGTATTGCGCGTAGCAACGCCTGTCAGCAGGTTGCCATCACCTAATGCTTCAGTAGCAACCGTGTTGAAATGGACCGTGACCTTGGGGTGTTTCAAAAGACGTTGTGCCATCACCTTAGAAGCGCGCAAGCGATCACGACGCACCAACACATGGACGTGTGATCCATCTTGATAGAGACATAGCACACATACGTTAATATTATGAACCTTATATACCTAGTCTTTACCAGGTTCCTGGATCCGCAAACTTACATTTGGTCAAATAAATCGATTCTTCTGCTGCAGAATCACCACCACCTACAACCACCAATGGTTTGTTGCGGAAGATGGGGACAGCACCATCACACACTGCACATGCTGATATGCCGTTTTGCCAATATTTGGATTCACCTGGCAAGTCCATACGTTTGGCCGAAGCTCCCGTGGCAATAATGACGGCATCACCCGTATCTGTTGGTTCAGCTGCATCTTCATAACCTTCGCGCCATAAACGGAACGGTCTTTGTTGACAGTCGAGTTTACCAATAGTTTCCGTCTCAATCACTGTACCGAAACGTTCAGATTGGGCTCGCATTTTGTCCATGAGCTCTCCACCCATGACGCCATCGGGAAAACCGGGGTAATTCTCGACATCGGTTGTCGTTGTAAGTTGACCACCCGGTGCAAAGCCATTGGCCATCATGCCTTCAAACATGGTGGGTTTCAGTTGAGCGCGAGCTAAATAGACAGCAGCAGTGTGTCCTAATTTTTTTTTTCAAATGTGCAAGGTTCTTCTTTAGTGCATATGTTTGACAGTGTAAGTGTGGGGTAAATAATTGAAGCAAACTGATTGAGATTGTTCACCTGCTGGACCAGATCCAATCACTACAACCTTGTGATGCTTGGGTGCCATAATGAAACGACTAGTACTAAAAGTAGAGCGTGCGCTTGGGTATGGGGAAGGCCGGAATAAAGTTGTGGGGCGTACTGCACGAGCCAGGAATAGCATAATGGATGATTATACAACGTTTTTTTTCTTGCTGGAAGTACCCTTCAATTCATATACTTTTTGTCAGCAAGATCTCCGATAGAAAAAAACGCGGCAATATGTGTCAATAGCATGGCGATGATGCACAAGTAAAATTAACTCTTGTTTGCTTTCCATCACCACATTACTGAAGACTATATATTCTTCTATCAAATATAATAGCCATATGAAAAGGCATAGCACGTATGTCGTATTCTCATGCAAGGATTTTGTTTTGCAATAGATGGCCTCTATGCGAGTACCCTTATTCGGACGAACTTAGTTTCTCTACTTTGTTAAGTGTCGGCTGCTTGTGGTTATTCCACTAGAAAAAGAGCTTCTCCCTTGGTCCCACATACTGGGCTACAACCATTAGGAGTAGAGATAACAGCTCACTGGCAGATATAATAGTACTCTCTTTCGCTAAAGGAGGGTCCTATATAACACATTCGCAAAAGAAACCATGATTTATTTAATCTCACGCCATCACTTTGTATAATGTATGATAACCAGCGTTTTATATATGCGTATGATGACTAATGGCTGCATAATAAATGCTACTTCAAGCAGCGAAAGAAAACTCTACTGGTTCAGTAAGCCCTGGTACACCATGTAAACCCGTATATGCACGCACCCTGAACTCCTATTGTTAATGTATGTACATTATGACGATCTTTGGCTATAACATCTTGATAAGCAGTTCCGCACGGATAGATAATATAGCTGCACTAACCTGGCACTTTATCAAATTTGCATTATATGATACTCTGTTGTGGATACACGTACATGTACCACAGATTTTCTTCGTATATGTAAACCCGGGTGCATCCTGCTAATGTGGACTCTAGTCAGTTCCCTTGCATAAACTTTTGTCTTGATTAAAAAAAGCAAATATTATTTCAGCTAAGGAGAAACTAGCAGCATATCACATTCGGCAATCCATCAGCATAGTAAAGGGAAAGCCATAAAGAAAGTATATATAATAATGGAGGATGTACCAATAGGGGTAGCCTCGGGTAGGAACATCACCACTACCAACGAGAATTTGTAAGACAAAGAGTCCAGATATATGACAAGATACAATAAATGAAAATTATGGAAAAGAACAAGATAGTATGTGCATGGGTTTATTTCATTTTCTTCGTTGATGGAGGCTTGCTAGTAGAGAGTGCCCGTTTGGAGACTCTGTAATTATCCAACGTTGTCTGACCAGTTGATTTCCTCTTAGTAGTTGCTTCATTAGCGGCGGCTTTCTTTAATCGTATCGCTGCCTGATTTTCTTTTTCGTCCTCATCATCGTTCGAGTGCTGTTGTAATTGCTGCTGTTTTAAACGTTGCTGGATTCGTGACCATGCCGCCGTCAGACAAGGCTTATCTTCCAATTTTGCTTCGGTCATGCGAACCCACTCGTCGGTGTCGCCCATGATCTGGTAATCAAAGACATGCTCCCACTCCTTCGTTGGTGGAGTTTTGTTTACCAGGATTGTGATGCCGTTCTTGTTGTTGTGCACTGTTCTGGCCGCCAGCTTGACAAACTTCTTTAATGCAGGGATCTTTAGGGATGTACCCAAGACAACTAGCAAGTCTGGCCGTCGTTTAATGTCGCTGCATTGTTGTAAGCCGATCTTGTCGCCGTTGGGATGTTCTTCGTTATATAACACAATATCAGGTCGCAAGGTGCCTACTGCTAATTGACGCTTGCCCAGCAAGGAACGTTCTTCACCAATGGCTTCACATTTAGGGCAGATTGGAGGCTCGCCTTGCCGGAATGCGTCAACATACTCTTTGCTGAATGCATAAGAAGCGGAGCATAGCGTGCATTTTACACTGGCCATGGTACCGTGGAGTTGCACAGCAGGAAGGTCTAATTCAGCCTCCAAATCGTCAATGTTTTGTGTATAGAGTCGTAATAATCGTCCGCTCTCCTGCATATTGCGTAAGAATTTATGTGTTGGTGTGGGTTTGGCTGTAGCGACAAGCGTTTTAAGTTCGGCCATGAATGTGTAAAAGCACTTTATTCGGTTCACATCTTTGAAGAGTGTCGCGTCGAAAAGTTCCGCACCCTTGAGAACTGTGCCAGGATGTCTCGCTTTCACCAGATTGTAGAGTCCATCGGATGAGCGAAAATCCTAATTTATACATTTAAGTAAAATGGAAGATATTTCATTTCCACAAAAGCAATCAGACAAGAGGCAAATAAAACACCGAGCAAAAAACAAAAGTAGCTTCTTGCAGAATTTGTTACAATTTATTTATTTTGTATTCCTTCTAATGTCGCAAAGGAGAAACGTAAAACTGTAAACAAACTTACGGGTATACCTCCACTGCAGGAGATCCCAGCACCAGTGACGACAAGAGCACGACGGCTTTTGTTCACGTAGGCCGCGACTTCGGCGATGCGCTGTTCGATAATTTCTGCCGGATCGGAAATGACGATTTTTACCATCGACGTGCACACCCACAGTAGAGAGAGGAAGAGTGTTTTTGAAAAAAAAAAAAAAGGAGATGAACAACGCAGAAAGTTGGGGAATGCGCTGCTGCAAAGTGAAAACGGTTATAGAAAAAAGTGAAAGAGAATAATAGATAGCACAGGGAAGGGAAAGTGCTGCGTTGATGCGAAAAATTACGCTCATGTGACTGTTACCTTCCCCGCTGCCTTATGCCGCATTAAAATAATAACTGGGAGAATTGGATGATCTTACTGACTTTTCTTTTATGAAAAAACGAAAGAGCAAGTGTTTAGAAAGCATATGTACACAGCACAAAAGATGGCTTAACTATTGATTACAGCAAAGCTTTTGCCTCAAAAGGGAGGATCCAGCTTAACTAGATAATTTTTATGTTACAGATATTTGTGCTACATTGCCATTACATCATCATGTCCCAGAAGGAATGATTCGGTTGAAGCTTATGTAAAATAAGGATCCACAATGCAGATCGCATCTATTTATGCAGTTTACCCTTCCAGAAGTGCTCATCATAATTATATCTAGTTACTCAGTCTACTGAAGGGCATATGAGGGTGCTTTTGACACTGCCATAGAGCCCAAAGACGGCTCTTACCGTCATTAACCAAGATTGTAGATATGATATGTGTTTCTACCGCACGAATATAACCGTAAAAGGGGTCAGTGGTATGAAGCTCGTTACGAAACTTATATCTAAATGATTATCTTACAGTAATGTATATTTGCACAATATTACAAGAGAATAGGTAGGCGGCTCTTGCAAATAATGCCGTCAGAACCTGCCTGACATACTATATCCTTTTCTCTTGTTCTGCTGCTCAAGGCACATGGCACACATGAGTACGATTGGATACTGATCCTCTTTACTTGCAAGAGATCACTTGCTAATACCTCATAAAGGTTGCAGTTGTTGATGCGTATCGTTCTAAACACGCATGAAAAGACAGGGCAAAATGTACAATTTGGCACTGTGGCTGGAGTGGCAAAGGCCCATTTTAGGCATTCGGAAAAGAAGTGGCGGGAGCGAGCCCTGTCGGTCCACACATACTCTTGTGTCATACAAGCAAATCCACACATAAAGTGTCCACACCACTTTTCTCGACTCATTTTCAACCACATAAATGAGTGCGGCGTTACGATTTAAACAATCTATCGTAAAACAACTGTCACAACTAACGCCATGCAGCGAGACGGAACTTCTCCCACTGATTCGTGTACCTAAAAAGCTCCAGGACGGTCAATTCAGCCTTTCACTTGCACAACTCAAGGCGTCAATACGCAACACTTGCAGTAATGCTTCGACGCTAAAGCAAGATCCAAGTGCATGGTCTCAAGAAATTGCTCAAAATGTAAGGGAGGAAGGGCATACAAACTTGTCAATACGAAGAATTTATTCTAGAACGTTGTCAGTTGACAGAGAGCTTATTCCTTCATAATAAGTTCAAAACAAATACGTACATCCAAAGTGCTACGGCTCAAGATCATAATCTCCTGTTCAAAGTCGCACCAACCGAATTTTTGAAACAAGTATTACAGCAAGTTCACGATGACAAGGATCGATACGGATGGGCTCATGTGGAACATATACCTGAAAAGACCCAGCAACCGACGGTTGTCATTGATTACAGTTCACCCAATATTGCCAAACCATTTCATGCGGGACATCTTCGAAGTACCATCCATGGCAACTTTGTAAAGCGGATACACCAAGTCATGGGATATAAAGTCGTTGGAATCAATTACTTGGGCGATTGGGGGAAACAGTATGGTAAGCTAGGATGGCCGCTGCGTAGAAAGCTTTGCCAAATAAAACTGTTTGCTTACTGATGAAAAAATTAAAGGTCTGTTGGCGATCGGCTACGAGCAGTATGGTGACCGTAAGAAACTGGAAAAGGATCCAATCCATCACTTGTACGATGTCTATGTAAAGATAAATCAAGAAGCCAAAGTCAATCCAGAAATCGATAAACAGGCCAATGCATACTTTAAGCGAATGGAACAAGGTGTGGGGGATCTAGCGATGAAAAATTGACAGGCTGGGTACATAAGTCTTAAGCTTATCTCACCGTTCTTTTACACTTTTTTTTCGCATATTTACAGGCGATTCAGATGCTTTGAAACAGTGGCGCCTTTTCCGTGAGCTGAGTATTGAATCCTACGCTGACATTTATAAGCGTCTGGGTATATCCTTTGAAGTCTATTCCGGAGAATCGCAGGTCGAGGAATACATTCCCAAGGTGCATGCCCAACTGCAAGAAAGCGGTCTTCTTACCCAAACGGCCGACGGCGCATATGCAATCAATCTCGAGCAATACAATTTGGACAATGCGGTTGTTCAACGTGGGGACGGCACCAGTTTGTATCTGACGCGCGATCTCGCCACGCTAATGATGCGTATGCAAGTGTATGGATTTGATAAGGCCATCTATGTGGTTGGTGCCGAGCAAGAAGGTCATTTCAAGCAAGTGTTCAAAACTGCAGAGCTGTTGTTTGGATCAGAACTATCCGGACGATTACAGCATGTCAGTTTTGGACGGATCAATGGCATGTCAACGCGTCAAGGTACTGCGGTTTTTTTACAAGACATTCTGGACGTTAGCAAAGATAAGATATTAGAGTACATGCATACAGACAAGGCACAATATCAGGATATTCAAAAGCAAGGTACTGAGCTGATCCGAACGATTGCGGACCAGCTTGGCGTTTCAGCTATCCTGATCCAGGACATGAAATCAAAACGTGCCAAGAATTACACGTTCTCATGGGATCGGATGACAGATTCACGCGGCGATACAGGTGTCTTTCTTCAATACGCTCATGCACGAGCTTGCGGGTAAGTACAGATATGAAAGCTCTACTCTCGTTTGGTTTTTCAGAAGAGCTCATTTAGTATGTGATAATTGTATAGAATCGAGCGTAATGCAAATACCCCGGTGACTATCGACTGTAATTACACGCTATTGAAAGAGCGAGAGGCGCTTGAGCTGGCCCAACAAATCTCGCTTTTCCCTGAACTTGTAGAGGTGTCGTTTAAAGCACTCGAACCTTGTACTATAGTGAATTATTTATTCAAGCTTTCGCATGGCATCAGCTCAGCGAGCAGCGCATTAAGAGTGAAAGATATGGATCCTGAATTAGCCAGATCTCGGATGCTACTCTTTTGGGCTGCTAGAACCACGTTAAGTAACGGTTTGTCGCTGCTTGGCATTAGACCTTTAGAGCAAATGTAAATAAAACAATGCATATAAACACATCACAGGCAACCCTCTTTTGTTGTCTCTGCAAAGCACATGACCGCTCTAAAGATACTCAAGTTTAATAATAAATCTTTCGGAAAAACACTTTTGTTTTCATCCTTGACTTACTAAATACCTTATCAAGCTTTGTTATGATAAGCTGATCATATTCCATTCATCAATTTCATGGCACATGCGACTAACCTATTTACGACCGGAGGACGACCATCCCAAAGAGCAAACAAATTCAGACATCAGTTGTTATGGATATATCTGCAACATAGACACTAAATGAACAACATTTACTATTCATGTTTCCCATGCCAAGGTTTGCTTTTGACAGGACTTCAGGGCATTCTGCTATATGTGGGAATTCCTTTTGTTTTTCCTCATTCTCTTGTGCCTCATGTAGCCAAGCTTTGTGGTGTCATGCTTTTACACTATGATATGCTAGTACGAAAATAACAATATGTATGCACGAATGACAAATTACCCACCAGATAGGAAGGGCTTTCTTATGGATTTTCCAAGAAAAATTTGTTGATATACATGTAAATGTTATACATATGTAATTCGACAGACTATATTAATTAATAAATCAGCTCGAAATATGTAGAAAAAAAAAGGAGGGATTAGAAGAAGGAGGGATTAGAAGAAGGATGGATAAATTATATACTGAAAGATATGACAGAATTGAAGTTCTTGAGCCTTAGGCACCATAACTGCTGTATGCATCCCAAAATTGTACCTGCTGCAGTATGACGTTTTTTCTTTTTTTCCTACCACATCTGATGACAGCAAAATACATTGCATACACGTCGACCTTTATTCGTATCCAAAACCTGTGTTGATGATCCATGCAATGCATATTCATAAACTTGTTAGACATAATATTATATATACAGACACAATAAAGAGGTAGGTAAGACCAATAAGTAGACGTTACATCTTCTGCCGTTTGGTCTAACTGCCCATGACATAAACTTGGTGTATTAATACATACTGAAAAAAATGACAATCCCTCAATTAGAATTACCGAAATCTCTGCAATCGTGATTGTGGTGTAACCTTACTGAACAACCTTTTTTCATGATCACCATCAAAAGACAGATTCTCTATATGATACATGGTTTAAAAAGATGAAATAGAAGAGAAAGTAAGGAGAGTGTACATACTAAAGTGAACGATACTTGGCGCCAGTTGGCTTTTAGTATGCTTTGTTACCAACTGCTATGATTTTGTATGCTTATCATTGAATTACCAACGTGGGTCCCTGATCTGATCTGCTGTTGTTGCTTTTCTGCAGTAAGTGGGTTGGCGGACATCTAGTGCATACGGTACCGCTCGTGCTACCAACCCCTCGTCACCACCATCCTTACCATCCACGCCATGTATTCACGCATGTATAACCATGTAGTTAGCAAGAAAGCATAGTCTTAAATGAGCTTACCTAGCAAATTAGCTACTGTGTACATACCTACAGTATGGTGAATCCTGGAGCCATGACTATAGGGTACAAACATTAAAATGTATATCATATACAAATGATAACAGTGATCATAATCGCTGTTTGCCTTGAGAAAAGGAAATACTGTTAGGTGAGACCTATCTACATATGCTACTAATGTGACAATTAAAAAGTAGATATGAGCACGAGGTATCTGTAGTCTTTTACTCTGGCATTTTAAAAAGAACAAATGCATAACTTGCACAAAGGCATACCAATGAGACATGCTATATTATCGTAATCTATAGCTTGATGTTATATGGCATCATGTATCCCATTCATCGTTCAAAAGGCGTGGAAATAACAGAGGGTTCAACTTGCTTCCCATATTAATTCTTACAAGTGTTTTTATACAAGCAACATCAGCGGTACCAGGACATAAAAAAAGTGCCATTGTGAGAAAGAGAGAGAGAGAGAGATTTCATATAGACGATCAAACGCGCATAAACGGTTGCACAGGACTGAAAGATGATCTACAACAACAGCGCTTGATGATGAAATTTCATTTGAACGGTCACGATAAGAGCGACCAGCACTATCTTTTCCCTATTTCTTGAACTTGTTAATTTTTCCTGCAAGTGTAATGGCAACCGTAATTGATGTCAAGAGACCGCGCGTGTCCATTGAGGTAATTATCGTTCTCTTTGTCTTTTTTAAAAGGTTTTGAATGAATGAGGTGGGCCCCCTTGCCATCATTCAACACGTCATTGCCAATGGAAGCAAAAGAAAAACGACAGAGTCTTTTTTGGGGGTGTAATAGTGATTATACTCGTGGTATCTGTAAAGACTGATTGAGCGAAAGAAGAACACAAAGGGCTAAACCTGTTTCGTACTGATAGTATTGCACAAAGTGCCGGTGGATGCTACGTGCAGGTAAATGAAAAAAAAAACCACAACAGATCTAAGCCAAAAGCAACTTGCATGTATTGATTGACCTGTCGTGTGATCAACCGAATGACCTGTTCTCCAGCATGGATGGGCCAAGAATTGCTTACAACCTTTGATACGCTGATTGGCGAGCTTGCGATTATTCCTGGCGCTGCTGCTGTGTTTCAAGTGAAAGTCAATGACGGTAAAAAAAAAACCAGAATAACAAGGAGGGGAGGCGTAAAAAATGAATAAGAGAAACTAAAAAAGCAGTACATGCTAGTGATTATTTGGGATCGTAAGGAGAAAGGCAGATTTCCCGAAGTCAAAGAGCTGGTAAGTTTTCTTTTACTTGTCACACGGGAGAGGAGGGGGTAAATGCACAAGAGTTATCTGATATGTGACGAATGGGGGACTTGCTAGAAACAATTGATCCGGGACATCATTGCACCGGATATGTCATTGGGTCATTCTGACCGTAAGAAGGAGCCTGAGAAGGCAGTCGAACCAAACAAACAGCAGCAGCAGCAGCAGCAGGAGCAACAGCAGCAGCAAAAAGATGAAGTCTGCAAGACCTGTGTAGAATAAGCATCATAGTCGCTGTAATACGTTAAAGCAGTCAGGTGGCACCTCGTATTCCATAAAAGATCGACCTAAAATAACATCCAAGTGACACTTAGTGAGAAAAAATAATGATAATGAAATGATACTCCGCAGTCTTTGCCCCAATATGCCGCACACACGCCGGTATATAAAAGGCTCCCGTTTGCTTTTTGGCAATGTTTGATTGATTTGTGCTCTCTTTTCTCCTCTACACTTCTACTTCTTCTCCTCGATTTTGAAAACATGACCCAAGAACAAGCAAAGGCTGTCACTGAGACAACTCCTGAGCCTGTCGAGGCCAAGCCCGTCCCTCCGCTTCCTGCCGGTGGTGAAGCTGCTGGAACAACAGAAGAGGCACCCGCGCCATCACCGTCCAAGTCCAACAACACCGCAGGCCGTCGACTGTCTCTTTTGATTGGCAAGGCCAAAAAGTCCATCTCTACAGCTGCTGAAAAGCTCGGATCGCCTGACGAGCCCCATCCTCCAGCAAAGGCAGCTGACAGTAGCAGCGAACCTGCTGCCAAAAAGAAAGAAGCTCCAGCTGCATCTGCGCCTGCTGCGACTGAAGAACATCCAGTCCAGGCCAGCAATGATGACTCTGCAGCTGCAGCGGATAAGACCGAAAAGAGAAGGTCGCTGTTTATGTTTGACACTATCTTTAACCGCAGCAAGGTAAAGTGATCGACCCGGGTTGGGGGAGGGAGGGGAGAAGAGCGCGGGGGTTGGTAGAGGAAAGGAAAGTGATCCGGTGGGTGAGGAATGGGATTGTGCGACATGTTGGGCTTTAGATTCGAATGCCATTAGTAGTAGTAGTAGTGGTGCGTGTGTTTGTGTTTGTGTTTGTATATGCGTGATTAGGGTTTGACAAGAGAGAGCAGGTAGAGGAGAGGCCAGTACCAACTTGATACCCTTGCTCCGCGGGTCTATCAGATGTTGTTGTGGAATGCTTGATGGATGTAGACGGATGGTCTTCTTTGTGCACACACACAGCTATCAAATATTAGAAACTTACGCATATTAAATGCCATATTCTTGGTACTTAAGAGCCCTTCCGCTACCAAGGAGGAAGAAGCCAAATCTGCTGATGAACCACATGCTGATAAAGCTCCAGAAGGTAACAGTAAGTGATATATCATATTCTACACGCAGCACACTTACACACACACACACACACACACAAGACTCGCTATATATTCTTTGCGGAACGTTACTACTGAGAACTTATTATCTTTATTATATAAACTTTTTTTCCTTTTTCTTTCCACTTGTAGCATCTGGTAAAGGTTCTGCCGATGTCCCGCCTGTACCTCCTCCGAAGGACGATGCTCCAAAGGACGGTGCTGCTCATCACAAGGATACTGTGATTGATCAACTCAAGCGCAGAGCTACGGAGGTGAACCACTTCTTTGACAAGAAGCGAGGCAAGTCTTCGACATCTGCTGAAACGGCTGATGCTGCCCCTACTGCGACTGGTAAGTCCGGTCTCTCCTACATACATTGTTATCTTTATGTTTAGATCAGACCCTCTTCTTTGGCTCTGCGGGTGTGGGTGAGGGATAAGCGAGTTCGGGTGGGTTGGTGTGAGCTTGTTGGTCTTCTAGGAAAGATAAAATACCAGAGAGAGTGTGTGTGCTAGTTATGCGTGATGCTCTCTCTTTTCTATTGTGTGTGTAACCCTACCTAGTTCTTTCGTGAGGTGGCTGGATCACACACAACATACCACACAATCCTGATACGTGATGACATTCTAATATGCATGCATTAACTTTGATTTTACGTGGGGAACCTTTCTTTTTTTACACACTCAGAAGCCAAACCTGACGATGCACCAGCAGAACAAGCACAACAGGAATCGTCTTCTGGTGCAGAGAAGAAACCAGCTTCTCAACTTGGTCGTCGCCTGACCAAGATTCTCCACTCGTTCCCTGCTAAGAAGAAGGGTAAATATATTTGTTGTCTTTATTTGACTTGTAGCTAACAAAAGCTATAGAAACGACTGCCGAAGCTTCCAAGAAGGAGGCTACTGTTGATACACCAGCCGCTGCCGTCCAAGACCAACAGATTCATCCCGCAGCTGCTAGCACAACAACACCCACCGTTCAAGCAACCGCCTAAATGCACGTTCTCCTACACTACTGATAACCAGTAGTGAATGCACAACAATGGGAAGATTGATCTCTCTTTGCTTTCTTTTTTTGCTTAACTTTATATCCTTCTACTCTATCCATCCCCAATAATCTCGAGTGCTGCTTCCCTTCTCTGTATTTTTCTTTTATCTTTTCTTTATTATTCTTACATATCTGTTAACAAACTACATATTTCACTTTAATGAAACCTTACTCTCTATCTCTTTCTCTCCAAGTGTTGCTGTCTTATATCTTATATAATGGATATTTGTATTCCTTTGCAGCGAATTGTAATAATGCCAAGACACACATACGTAAAGTTTCAAGGTCTTTTAAAATGATGTGCATCATCACACTCTGGTGAGCCGAAAAAATTCCCCTATCTCATCACAAATTGTATGAGGTCATGTCTTCTTTTGCCGATGGATATGTGGTGTTCTAGCGTACGATACAGTAGATAAATCATGTAATTGTGCATCCTTTCTTCGTTTTTGCTGCAACTTTCAATGTACTTCTACACAGCTTGGTTTTTTCTAAGCTGACGGCGACTATTATGTATAAAAAAAGCGGCGCAACATGTGTGGTAGTACGCAAGCATTGCCGCGTGTCTTCTTACAGACCATCTAGATAATCAATACGTAATCCAAACATTAGAAAAACGAAGCATGCGCCTCCTTTCAATACTCGTGCCAAAGAATAAGTTTATGCATCAACCATACTGAAGACACAGCACAAGGACATTAGAAGGATTTATTTATACATGACGCATATTTGACTTTTTTAACTACTTGTGTAGTAACAGGCAACTATCCGGATCGATCGGCTGGCTTTGCGTAAAGACGATACCTTTACAGATATTCCCCATGCTTCCTCCCCCTCGAAACAAGTGATGTCGCGTGGTCGTTTATAGAGCCCGTCAAGAAAAAAAAGCACCCCTGAACAACGCCACCACTTTAAGTCTGTTGCTGTGTGCAACGCAAATTGAATATGCTAAACTTGCCTAGATAACTCTAAATAGTTCCATTGACTGGCTTACGGTTGCCAGAGAAAAAAAACCTCCTTAAAAAAAGCCCATCTATCCCAGTAAGTAAACTTCATCTAACCCCCCACCCCAAACCAATAATAAGAAAGTGATATATATACAATGCAGAAACGTCGCTTTTTTGATTGTTTATTAGAAGGAAATCCCATTACGAGCCATTTCAATTTCGTTATTTAAGCACGGGCGAGACGAGCGTTGCGGGCCAACTGACGCTTGTTCAAACGAGCGACCTTGTTCTCGGAAGCCTTGGCAACGGTCTCCTCCTTCTCGGTGAGGATAACCTCAATGTGGGAAGGCGAGGTCATGAAGGGGTTGCTATAGGATAAGAAACATGTCAATATAAGCTATCACCCGGTTGTTTTTGTCTATATACGTTTCCTCTGATCCTTATCCAACTAACAACCACTAACAACGATCAGAAAGGCGAAACTTACATTCTACCGTGGGCACGGTAGGTACGGCGACGGTGCTTGGGGGCCTGGTTGACAATGATGCTGGAAATGTAAAGTTCCTCAACGTTCAAGCCCTTGGCCTCGGCGTTCGATTCGGCGTTCTTCAAGAGGTCAGTGACGAACTTGACCGACTTGACGGGCCAGCGACCCTGAGTAGCCTTGAATTCCTTGGCCTGAGCAGTGCGACCGACACCACCGTTGAAGTGACGGAAAGGAATGACCTGCTTGTGCTCGTTGACGTTTTGCAAGTAGCTGTAAGCCTTGCTCAACTTCAAGCCCTTGATGGCAGCGGCGACCTCATGGGTGTTCTTGAACTGTTAATGTCATTGTTAAAAAAGATCAGGATCGTTAGTTTTTTTTTTGATTCAGACATTTTTTTTTTATATTTGCTGAGAATTCGTTTTTCTCTTTTTTTTAGCTGAACTGTAGGACGTACGTGCACACGAAGGTAAGAACCTCGGGACTTGGCAGCTAAATAAAATCAACGTGGCACATGTTAGCATTCTTTTCGTTCTGTTTCCCGTATTTCGATCGTTTGCTTACCCTTAGCAGGGTTGGCCGGAGTTGCAGCGTAACGAACCATAGCTCACGACTATGGAAATTCAATGTCAAGGGAAATTCAACATTAGTACTGATCAAATCTCGGTCATGAAAATCACAAGCTGCATATTATCCTCCAATCTATCCAGAAATACGCTCATCCATCTACACATCTATCCATCCATCGATTCCATCGGTCTACACATCCTCCTTCTAATGCTACCACCACTTTCAGCATGACATACCTTGGAAAAAAGGAGGGATTGTCAGAAACTGCAGCTGAACTTTTTTGACTTTCTTGCAGCCGCCCCGTTCGTCCAGTCGGTAGTTGAATCCGTTGTTGTCTAATCCGCCTTATGCAAAGCGGTTAATATCTCTATTACTAATTTCAATACCTTTGCCTACATTTATGTTTTACTGCCCAATAAAGCCAGTGCTTGCTTTGGTTCAAAGGAAGAATGGAATCTCGTTTTTGCAACAATAACTGTCAGGTGTCTGCGACTGCTTACTTTAATCCCTTTAAATAGTGTATGTGTCCACTCAGCTCTCCTTTTGCGTCAGAGCAGCAAGCATCAGAGTCAAGTAGTAGCGTGCTTGTAGCCAGTCCTTGATATCGCGTACCAAATTACACTGATGTAATAGCACTAGAAAAACATCCGTTGCTTATCTTAGACTTCATATTATGACGTCCGTTGGTGTAATCGATAAAAATACATACTATTTTTATAACTACCGTCGTGATTAATGGATGTAGCCTTGCTTTCCGATTAGCACAGGATGCCACACTAATAATTTCATGAGATATGCCACGATTTATTTGGATGCGCTTTTCTTTACTACTTGGTTTTCAAGACTTTTTCTTCCTTCTTGTAAAGCAAAACAGAGCATTTCCACAAAATTGAAACATAAGGGTAGAATATAGACTTGCTTTCGTCAATAATCAAACGTTCGCCATGTAAAATTTGACAAGTTTTTCATTGCAGCAAATATGCAAACGAAGCATTCATCATTGAAGAACCAACTACGGCATCAATGGCAGCACCGTGTGTATCAGAAGCACTATACTAATCATGACAGACATTGCTCGGGTCTCTACTTTGTAATATATAGCAGATACTTTAAAATTGTAAAAATCCCACTCTTGCAAATAATTTGCCTGGGATTTTTAATCGTATGGTCGAGATCTGCATCTGCGAAATCAACACATGTACAGAGGGTATCCAGCATAAATTTTATATCAAGAATTCGTTATAATATACCGATCTTTCCGCGCTGTGTTTTGGTTCATCATTTTAATCTGCTAGTCGAGTTTTAGTCATCTATGGGTACAGCAGTAGCCGCGGGCTATATTGATACATCCCAGGGACCGAGAAAGCTAAAGTATCAATATGTGGATGTATGTAGGCATTGTCGGGGCAGAAATTCCGGTAAATAGAAGCTATCCGTATCAAATTGTCTAGGCATTTATGATCGATGTGACATACAACACCATAAAGAGGCTATGATACTTTCAACTTTCAGATATAGAGGGTAGGCACAATTGAAAAAGCGGTCGACGCTACAAGTATCAATGTGTAGCTGGGCAATGGGGGAATTAATGTGAGTTTGTGAAAATGTACGCCTCAGAAATAATCATTTAGCAAGCATCAGATTCATCGTGGTTGCCGCTTGCGGTCTCGCAGAGCTAAAGGACTATGACTGTCTGTTGGATAAAATCATATGCGGTGCTAATAAGAAACTTTGGTTTATCCGATATAATCAGAGTAAAAAAAAAATGCTGATAGAAGATGTGATATCGTATCCTCTTCACCGAGTAAATTTACCGGTGCCTAATTTTTTCTTCTTTGAGGAGGAGACCTTATCGCGCACGCTGGAGGAGGTGTGTATATGATATCGATGGCTACTATCAAGATGTCCCACGATCGATGATCCTGTGTGAACAATATTTGCCCTATCTAGTATCATGATAAGAACAAAAGTGCCCTATTTTCGCCAATATACTTTAGCAGAACCAGTTTAAATCGCGCGATTCTGCTTTTATGTACATTAACAGCTAGAAAAGCAAACGACCGAGCTTGTTTGTATGTTATATAGTGCTAGTAGTGGCCACAGTGGATTTGTCTCATCATCGATGTGTTGCTGTGGCTGCGGTGTTCCAGAAAGGGTAAAAAACAGCTGGAGATGAAAATGGGGCGCGGATCTCCTGCCAGCGAATGAACGTCGATTGCATACATACTAAATGCGTCCACGTATTCAGCGGAAAGTGCTACCTGTTTTCTTCATCGAAAGTGAAACGATGCACAGACAGAGAACATTTAAGCATTTCAAAAAATTTAGCACGCGCACAGCTTGAGCACGAAGATGGTAGAATTGTAGAATTGGTTCTATTAAAAATCGTTTCAAAATAGAAGGAACGAGCCTTCTTTAAGTAACTTTGAGACATGTTTCTACCGCCGTTTGTGAGGATTTCTGGACATGTCAATATCTCTGACACATTTATGCTGCTGATCTTGACAACGGAATAGTAAGGGGGAGGCTTGTTGCAGGGAAACTGATGATCTGATCAATAAGATCTAAGTATAAATTAAACATGTGTGCGTAAAGTGCATCAGATATGCTAATAATGTTTTAACGTTCACCGAAGTACCCCGAAAGGGTAATGAGAGCGAGGGGGGGTTGTGGGGGTGAGGTGTGTGAATGAGTCCGTGCTGGACAGCAGTTTATCAGATTGGGGGTGATCGATACGGCTTTGAAAACTCGAGAAACAAGTACACTGCCAGGGAAACCACGTTAATCAGATTGGGCGGAATCAATCAGATAAAAGCCCGTACGAATCAGATCGAGCGGTTGGGAAACCGTATATAAGGAACCCGCAGGAACAGACCACAACAAACCCCCATTTATTATTACTTACTGCCAACCTTTCAATTCAACCAACTTATATATATATACCTACCGCATACACCACAATCTTACCAACGTCATCTATCAATCATGAGCTTCCCTAACCGTCTCCGAATCGCCTGCAACAACGTCATCGTCCACCCATCTTCTGGCGCCAAGTTGCCATTATCACCTGCCCTTCATTGTTACCGTCGAACAGCAACCATGGCAACGGCAAGGACAGCCACCACACCACCTCTATCAAAAACATCAACGCCCGATCCCTTTATTACAATGCTATCATCCGACAACCCATTGTTACGGCAATGTCCAAGACTTGTCAATTTCACATCTTCTGAAGGCAAACGCCTATTTCGAGGCGCCATGGACCAAGGCCATGCGGAGAGTTTTTTCAATCTGATGGGAAATTTTTCAACTCAATCTTCTGCCATGTTTGGTGGTGTCAGCTCTTGTAAGTTTCTTCTCTTTAACCGTAAACATCAGGAGTTTCGACGAGTTTATTAAAAAAGCATCATGTATATCTAGTGGCCATGGCACTTAACGCATTAGAAATCGATCCACAACGAATCTGGAAAGGAAACTGGCGCTGGTATTCGAGTAAGTACAGAATTTTTAAATCAAGATAAAAAGTATATCTCGATAAACTGACTTTTTTTTTTTGCGTTCAACAGACGAATTATTGGAAACTTGCTCAAGCAAAGAAGAGGTTCTTAGCAAAGGCATGTCCTTTGACGAATTCACGTGCCTCGCACAGTCACATTGTCATCTCGACGTTCGACGCGCCTCATCAATAGCGTACAACGAATTTCTCAACGATCTTGAATCCATTACAGCCAACAACAATTCCGCTAGCCAAATTATGATTGTCAGCTATTCTCGTTCGCATCTTGGCCAAGTGGACCAACGGGGCGGTCATTTCAGCCCTATTGGCGGTTTCAACAAGGCTGAAAATATGGTGCTTATCATGGACGTTGCTCGTGGCGAATATCCCAGCGTTTGGGTCAATGCACGATCGCTGTATAATGCTATGCTCGAGCGGGAAAAGGACGTTTTGGGCAAAAGTCGAGGTTATTTTGTACTACGTGCCCCAGGAACAACAACAACAGCAACAGCTTCATCTCTGCAAAAACCAAAAGGACGCTTGCTACAACAACGTCAACATAATCATCATCAACAACAACAGCAACAACCCAAGTTTATCAAGTGTAGCGACTGCTCTCGGAAATGCTCGAAGCGTCTACACGCATGAAAAAATATGTCCATCCATCACAATCATTTACATGAACTATACCACATCTACTTTCACCATACATATATATCCCGTCGACTTATTCCACAACACATATACACACACATTCGCAAACCTTGCACTTCTGTAAATAACACTAGCATTACCTATATAAACATACCCGACACATCATATCTTTTGTACATTTTCTGCAACTATAGAAACTATGATCAATTACTCAGAAGTCAAAAGCATTGACCGTTCTCTAACATTCTTTTATAAACGTCAACTTTGCTGCTCGGCTATAACTATTAGCTCTCTGCTCCATGCCACAATCTGCCAGGACGGGCTGCACTCTTTACCATTCTCCTTGTTTATTTTGATAGCGCGCAGTAAAAAGAAATCTTCTCAGTTCTATAAATTTCACATGACTTTCCCAAATCCAGCAGTTCATCCGACACTTGAACTTTTGGAAATCTGATTATATTTGGTTCCATAAACCATTGCATATATATCGCGGAAGACATGCTATTTCTCATTCTCTCTTCACTATCTCTTCCTCCCGCTATATAGGCTAACGATGAAGTGGTTAGATATGGCTCATGAGAAGGGCTAGTTGTTACGTTGGAATGTCAACGAACAAAATAAATGCAGGATGGAGGCATCGCCTATATCAGTAATGCTCCGTTTCGGATCGCTTCAGATAACACAGTCCACACAGTGCCGGAATGCTTTATAAGTAGGCCACGTTCCGGGCGCTTCTGCCTCGCTCTGGTATCTTTGTTTTGATAGATATCTTGGGCGTTATTTTCTCGGGTTGACAGGACACCACCTGTGTGGGAAATACGTTTTGTAGATAGAATGAGCAAAATCCACCAACGCAAATACATATCCCAGCACCGGTATTGAAAAGGTTAGCTAGTCATAGAGCTGCTTTTTATGCTAGTTATGCAGATACCGTATTTCATTACTATGTATCATTGAAAAATCTAACCAAATTAGAAGATGCCCTCAGGAGCTTGTACTTGAAAAATTACAGACGGTACACTGGAGCAAAATCCCATTAAAGGAGCAGCAGCAAAAAGAGAGTTTTCCGTTGACGTGGACCAGGAAGAAGCGTCCTTGTTCTCACTTGGTGGCAACGCTTACAGAGCATCCAGCAGGTATATATACTCATTCTAAAGTAGCACACATATGATAGCTACACCTGGAAACACAACGAATAGGGTCTTTTTTTATATACATCATGTTTGCTTCCAACATCTTGGTACGTGTTTGCAACGTAATACAATAAAAAAATTGTTAGTGCAGCAACATGGGAACTCTAGGCCCACTCGCTAATAAGAATACTGCGGTTGTAGACAATATAGCATGTAAACACCCACCATCTTATTCAAGGGCAATTACAAGTTCACGCTATATGTATTATGATAGTACAGTTACCGTTTTAGACGGAAATGTTGAGTTGAGAGGGATTAAGATAGAAAGCAGCCTTGTTTCTGGTGTTGTACGAGGATCATCAACGGTTCTCGCCAAGGTACATCCACGAAACAGTACATACACTCTCGTTAACATGTGTGCCGATGGATATACGTATACAGATGTCATGGTGAGTTGTTCTTTGCTTTTTTACCTTTTCGTAAATAGTCATCTATCTATGTACTGTCACTGTTCTCCCATCATCAACAGATAACTTATGTAAGCCAAAACATATTACTATGTATGATACTCTTGATTAGACAACAGAAGAGGACCACGACAAGTTTGCAGCCAATTTGCACGTTTACCCAGAAACTGGAACACGGGCCCTAGACGAAGCGGAACCTATGATCAAACTTGAAGGTGATACGTATTATGCTGATTCTAGCCTGCTGGCTCATTTTGATTCAAACAGCACGGATGTTTACAAGATAGGCTATATGATTTCGCCAAACAATCATTTATCTGACATTCTTGTTTACACTGGTGCAAAATCAGACGCAAGTCGCGCCATGAAATCTCGATTTTTGTATGGATACTATCACGAAGAGCAGTGATAAGTAGTATTAGCATGGGTGATATGTGCTGCTGCCCGTTACTGCTACTTTTTTTCAATAAAAATATGTGCCATTTTATAAGTGGCTAGGAGTGATCCAGTAATGCCTTAGCCATTTGAATAAGATTTTAACCTGACGAAGTGCTCTCATTAGCATCCCACAAAAGAACAAGGCAAAAGAGGCCTTGATAATTGTATGAAACACATACTCGCCTTTGGTACTTACAAAAATTATGTCTCTTTGTTTAGCACACCATGCCTTGACAATAAAACACTTCCAATTGTTGTTGTCCACTGTTTTTGATGTTGCTCGATGTACTACTTCTTGCCCTTTCTACAAGCATCGTAGTAAATTAACGGCTACCAGGTGGTCTTTTTAGGCTCATAGCATATAGACTTGAGATTGTCCTTATTTATTTAATTATAAAGCATCCATCCAATTACTTACTCTATTATGCGTCTTGAGCAAATCTTTAACAAGTTTCCCAGCGAGTTGCCAGAGGTTATCAATAAGACTTGAAGCCTGGTTGCTAGTTATTATTCTTTTGCACGTTGTTGTTATGTGCCTAATTCCTTTAAACGTGAGCCAAAATTTCTTTAAAAGTTGGATTGTTTTTGTTGTATTGACCATAAACGTAAGAACTTTACTTGAACAATAGATATTTCAGTATCTTGTTCATTAAGTGGTGCTTTTCGATGGGGGGGGGGAAATTTGAAAGCTCTGAAGGATCATTTTATCAAACATCAATCATCATTTCATACTTGATAATAGCCTTAAAACAAGCCGGTTAAAGAACTGGTAATGGTCGGCGCAAGTACATATTTGTCATTTTAAAATATGTAAACTACTTGATTGCAAAATCATGTGTGCAAAGGACTGCACCATAGCCCAACGCTAACGAGAAAACCCAATCAAAAGGCCGAAACGCAGGCGCGCGAACCACTTTACGAAAGATGACACACGTCTGATAATGACATTTTCCAAGCAGAGGATAACGCATCCATTGACGTTCTTAAACCGTTTTGTCAAAGAGATATTTCGAATTTCTTAACTTGAGAGGCATCGATACACCCAAGTAGAAAATGATGGAAATTTGTGGAACGCAAAATAGTGTCTTTTGGTTTCTCTCGCTCTCTCTTCTCCGATGTAGCCGAGACCATCCGCACCAATGAGGGGCCACAGCTGGTGGCTTGGACGCGATTAGGTGTTTGCTGCGGTTGCGGCCATTCGTTTTTGTCTTCTTTTTTTTTTTTTACCTTGACAATGTTTTCGTAACCTAATCACCCTTACCAACTTATATAACCCATTGTCCATTATATCTGCCATTTAGTTTCTTGATTGCCTTTAATATTCTGTTCATCCCACCCACCTCCCCACACACATTCACTCTCACTCTCACTCTCTCTCTCTCTCCATAAATACTGTCTCTTTTGTTTCCATCTCTGACCGCTTCAACTGCTGTATATAAATTCATTCGCGCACATACTTCTTTTTTTATCTACCCCATTTTACTCACGCACACGCACGCACGCACAATCTCACATTCTCCAAAGCAACTCTCGCACTTTTTTTTTCTTTTACCATTTAGACATTCCACACCTCAGCACGACACTCCTAGCTACTCCAGCATACTTTTTGTACACTCTTTCTTCTCTATCAGCATATCTCTCTATCAAACAGAAAAAAAGCCCTCTTTAAACACACGCATACTCTCTACACTGACTCACACTCTCAACTGAACTCAGCAAATCCACACCGCACACGTACACGTACGAACTACATATAACACTTAAACCCTTATTTTCTTTCTTAAACTACAACCCCTCCCCCCTCCGATACTCGCGCATACCACCTTATTACTACTATTATTTATTTGTCATTACCTTTTGTTTATTATTTTCTTCCTTCTATCCTTGTCACATGGCGGCTCAAATCTCAGAACTCACAGACCAAGCACTCGAGTACAACAGAATGCAAGGCAAACAACAAACCACCAAACAAATCAGCACCACGACTGCGAGTGCACGTCTAGCAGCAGCAGCAGCAACAGCAGCCAGCACCAAGAAGCTGCCAACTCCGTCCCCTTCATCCTACACCTTTGCTCCACGCTGGATGGCAAAAGCCAGCCCCGAATCCCGCCCGAGCAGCCCGACCTCCACAATGACCGACGAAAATTTCCCGAGCCTGTCTGCGCTTGGCGACGACGACGACGCTAAGAAGAAGCGGTCGGTGTGGAACGATCCTACGACGGTGAAGCAAAAGGTGATCTCGCCAGGCAGTGGTGGTGTCCCATCCTCCGATGGGACGGATGATCCCTTTGCCGGTATGAATACGCTGGTGGATTACCAGCAAGAGATCGAGCGACTCAAGGCACTGGTGCCCAAGGTGGAGAACAAGAAGCGCGCATCTACTGGATCCACACCAAGGCCAAAGTCAACTGGCTCAGACCTGAAGCAACGTCTTTTGTGGAACGATCTCCGTTCTGCTGCTGCTGCCGCCGCCGCTGCTGCTGCAGGTCGATCCGGTTCTTCTGTTAAAAGTCATGTGTCACCGACGACTCGGCCAATGGTAGCGGACATGTTATTGTCGTCCATGTCTTCATCAAACTCGTCCAGCGTTGCTTCGGATGACGACACAAAGTCTGATCACAGTTCCCAATTTGTTACGGACGAATCCCAACCGTCTGATGACAAGGTTGACGACGACGACGACGACGACGACGAACCTATGGAGTCGGTTTCGACGAGTAGTAGTAGTAGTAGTACTTCGAGTGCCAAGTCTGTCATCACGGAGGAGGAAAAGGCCCGATTCCTCGAATTCATGCGCAGCTGGACTGGCGGCTGGCAAGGCTGGGACAAGAACAGCATCAACAACGCAGCAGGGATCATTCGCAGAGACGGATCGCTCTGGACAGGGGAGACAAGACGACGGTCTTGGAACGAGGCCATCGACAATCGCCGTGCAGACGCACTGAACATCATTGTGCCCTCAGCTACAACTCCCAAGTCGGCACGCTACATGAACGAATCATTCATCCAATCCGAGCCATCAACTCCACTTGGCAATAGCATGTACGAACCTTTCTGGTCTGAACATGCCGTTGTTACTGCAACCACCCCCTCCAAACAACACGAACAAGTGTTTCAACGTCATCGACATCATCATCCTCATCAACATCAGCATCCTCATCAACAACAACAACAACATCCATCCTCGTATCATCATTCCCAACAACCACAGCCACAACCACAGCACAATCTACGCTACGGACAACAGCCTCCAAACAATCACTACGACTCTCTCCAGATTGGTGCCATCGGCGACAGGAACAGTGTTCGTGGCCTGCCGCGCATGGGCGGAGGAGGAGCGCCATTTGGTGTGTTTGTCATGTAGAGAGAGTCTCACGCAGCCGCCGCACCTCGATTTTATGTGTTCTCCCGTTTATTATCTTTTTTTTTATGAAGTAGTACTTGCATTTTTACTGTTATTATCATGAAATACAAATTTTTCTTTCTTTTGTTGCGCTTATCTTCTTGGGGGACGAATGTCAAATCGCGTGGGCGTGTGCGACCTGTGAGACATGATGTGTCGAACAATCAAGCCAAAGGTCTCGGCGAGGTTGACGTAACACATTCACACGTAAACATTCAACTCATGTCTTCTCATTTGTGTTGCTTGTGCACCCATTTTTTGACTAATTTTCCACATTGTTTCGACGGCCCAACCCCGCAAACGATCTTGTCACACACAAGTTGGGTCCGGGTGCACCCATCGATCACACACACACTCGCTCACTCACTCACTCAGTCACTCACTTTGTTAGTCAATTGCAGTGATTTGCAGCCAACCATTCTGCGGTCATTGTGTGACAAGATGTCTCTTTCTCCTATCATATACAAACTCCACGCTTACACGCCATATCACTTGCAGAAAGAACAGAAAGGACACATAGTAACGATGGGGTTCGAGTTGCTATGGAAGAAGCACTAATTATCTGGTCTAGAACTCAATTACCATTTTGGCGAAGCGGCGAGGCGGTGCACTCTATAACCAGTTGCTATGATACACCATAGCTAATTTAGATCAGGGTTGCTCATGGGACCACAGTGGAGACCCCAAAGTGGACGTATCTTGCCTATTAGTTTTATATGTAATAGACCATGCTGCTGTGTGCTTATTGGGCTTAATCGAGAAAGAAGCGAGCATTATATACATGTGGTACTCATACATAGCCCCTTCTTCTCATCTAAAGATCGTCCCCGTTATCTCAGTGCGTAGCAACGCGTCGGGGGAAAGCTGGAAGGGCGATGGACGCATGTCATAGGCCAAGTTTTACGTCCCCACAGAATGGTAGAGCCCACAACAATGGCCAGTATTCCTGTTGGCTGTGGCACGCCCCCCTCCCCCCTCTCCCTCACACCCCCATCCCCCCCCCAACCCAGAGTTATCACCTTTGGGCCGAGTGCGTGATCTACCAAGCTGCCTTGCTTGCTGACGATGTGTCCTCAACGATAGACAGAGCGCCGAGACAAAAGACTTGTCGACGCAAGTGGCGTGGCTGGCTTGTCAAGAGAAATGCGATACAAATGGGGGAAGATGAAGAAGAAGAAGAAGAACCAAGCAACCACACGTGCACTTGTAATTCAAGAAAGGGAAAAAAGGAAATGGGCAGTGTGGAACATGGCTTTCTCTTTCGCTTGCATGTTGTTACTTCTTTGCCCGGTGCGTGTGTGGAAGTAGCAACATTTTTCAACAGTCCCAAGTTGTGTTTTTTTTCCTTTGCTCTCTTTACTATCTTTTTTCTCTTTGCCCTCTTTCTCTTCCGCTCTCCTCACACCCCCCCTCCCATCCTTCTTCCTCTCTCTCTCTCTCTCAAGTCGCAGGCTGACAGTGTTGACTACGCTTCCAACAGCATTGATTCCGCTGTAACCGCTTCGAACGTGTCTTTTGCATAAGCCATGTTTCCGTCTGCTCCTACAAAACAGTATGATAACAGCAACGACGATCCCGACTCTAAGCAACAACAACAGCAGCAGCAGCAGCTGGCCAGTAGTGGAGAGCAACAACTGCTACCACCACCACCCCAGCAGCAGCTACAACAACAACAACAACCACGACACACCCAGGAACCTTCTTACCCCCTGACGCATGAGCCAACAACGCAACAACAACAGCAGCAACAACAGTTTTTCCAGCCTTCTAACAGCACGAGCTCATTATCGCAGTATTATCCGCCTGTCCACACGTTTACTCATCCACAGTCCCAAGTGCCACAGCCACATTACCAGCAATACGATTACAATATCAGACTTCCATTGGCAATCGAGCAGCAGCTTCATCCATCACTAACCTTTACGATACCGCCGCAAGATCAACCGCAACACGAACGAGGTACATTTACAACCAATCCTTTGTCTCGCAAGGAAAGATGTTATATGTCAAGACAGCTACCGCTCACATGACACTGTGTCTCTCTATTCCTTTTCTAACATTAGAGACCGAAAGCAGAGATACGTACGATCCTACTTTGACTCCTACACCGACCCCGGTAGTATTACGACATCAGCATCGGGAGGATCAAGTGATGATGATGTTATCGTCGTCTATCGATAGCAATCTGATCCAACAGCAACAACAACCATCGTCCTCATCTGCTTCTTCATGGGATACCGAAAACATCATACCGAGTCATCGCTTGCAACCAACAGCAACGACGTCAATACCACCACCACCACCGCCACCGCCACAACAACAGCAGCAGCAGTCATCGTCAATGATGTCAGCAGTAACGCACCCGATCATTCCCGATACGACGACACTCGATCGGCATCGGCAAGAGCAGGAGCTCTTTGGCAGGCTAGTGTCGATGGCACGAACAAGCGACTTGCAACAACAACAACAACAGGAACACCAAGAGCAGGAACATCAGCATCACCAGCCAAGGCACCCTCCAGGTATCTGGCAGCAGCAGCAGCAGCATCAGCAGCAACAGCACACATCATCTCCATGGTTATCACAGATTTCTGAAACAAAAACAAGTGGTATGCTTGTGCCTCCAGCTTCCAGTTACCGTGCCAGCGGGTCTAGCAGTACTTCAAGTAGCACCACAACAACGCAAGAAATAGAAAGAGTGACATTTACAGCGACAACACAACAACAACAACAGCAACCAGAAACGACAGGAGCTCCCACGTGGCATCGTAAAGATGAACGGTACGTAGTAATAATATTAGTAGAAGACAGACGGCGAGGACGAAAAAAAAACTAGTAGACATACACAACTAAGGATAAGCCTTTGTATATATCGCTTGTGCTCTGTCTCTCTAGTTTTTTTTTCTCTCTCCTCCAACATTGTTCTTATCAATGTTGGCGTTCTCTTATGTAGATAATGTACTTGATGATAAATATAATAATAATATACCAACAATACATTGCATATCTCTTTTTCTTTCTCTCTCTCTCTCTCTCTCCATATATATATATATATATACTTTCGTTTTTGGTAGTGAGTACCGTTTGGAAATCGTACAGCAACCATCCCGAGCACGGATGTGTGGTTTTGGAGACAAAGATCGCCGGCCGATATCGCCCCCTCCAATACTGCAACTACTCGTAAGAAACCGTCAAGGCATCATTATATCACCTCAGTAAGCATTGCATCACACTTTATTTATTTGGGAAATCAATAGAAAGGGGACGATTTAAGCAATTTCACTTTTGACCAAGATGTCATAGTTACTAAAATAAGCTTATTTTCATCTCTACTTTTACTATCTGCCATCACACTTGTTTTTTAGAGATGTCGATACGTCTTTTTTCATCGTCTTATGCGACTGTTTCGACGAAACTGGAACCAATCCTGCCAACATGATCTTTCATTCCGTTCCCATAGCATCACAGCAGCAGCAGCAGCAGCAGCAGCAGCAACAGCAGACAGCATCCACAGCATCACCGTCATCATCATCAACAACAACAACAACATCATCATCCTCCGCCACTGCCAAAACAAATGTCAAAATGAAGAATCTAGTCGGCTCTTGCATAGCATCTCCTTCAAAGCTTTACAACATTCAGCGAGAACTTGGAATATTCTTTGTGTTTCATGATCTAAGTCTGCGATCCGAAGGCAGGTTCCGTCTCGTTTTCTCTCTTATTGATATTGGCTCGTAAGTCTCCTCATATCCTTTTCAACATTGTCGTTGTCGTCGTCACATAATATAACATGTATTTTTCTATTAATAGCTCTGATTATAAAATTGTAAATACGTCATCCACCAGCCACGTCTTGACAACTACTACGTCCGATATGCTTACTGCGTTTACAGCAAAGAACTTTCCTGGCGTTGTTCGTAAGTTTAATATCTTTGTTAACAATTATAAAACACGTTCTCATTTGCCATATCTTTTTTAAACCTATTAGCACCGACGCCACTTTCTCAATGTTTTGCCAAACAAGGTGTCAAGATCCCTACACGACGAGATACAAAGTCAAAACGAGCGAGAAAGTCATCAGAAGCTAAGGATGATGAGTGAATCCAAATCATTAGTATCATCATCAGTACTATTTTACTTATCGAAGAAAGAGAGGGGCCGTTTGTGTATAGGAGAAAGAGAAAGACGTGACTCTGTGTGTATGTGAGGGAATCATTGCATATTACGAATACTACAGCTACAGCAACAACAACAACAACAACAACAACAACTACTACTACTACTACTACTACTACTATTACTATCTACAAGTGTAAAAAAAAGAAAGAATTATTGTATTTTATATTAACTCATCATCAACATCGTCAACACCACGAAAAACGTCGACATCCATTAAACACAAATCGTATTCATGTATGTATAAAATATGCTGTTGTAAAAGAAAAAGACCTGTATGAAAAATGTGCTGTCTATATAAGCTTGTGTGCATCTTTATTTAGTCTGTAAATCTGTAGGGTCTTTGGCTATTACATGATGATGATGATGATGATGCAGAAACAAGTAGTACAATATGATGATAGATGATGTCTGTTTCTTTTTATGGGGAAAGAGGGGAGGCCTTTCTTTTGATACGTAGAGCCTTAGCTTTTAACCCGAGAGAGAAAAACTCCTGTGCGATATGATACTGCATCTTGAACTATTATGCGTCCCCAACCCCCTGTGTTATTTGCTCTCCCCCCTCCCTCCCGTGAAAACTGTATTAGTAGTTGTGGTATTAGCATAATTACGCAGAAGTTTATGGACCTTAAAATGGGAATGCCCGCTCTCTTCTCAACCTCCAGCAAAAGAAACTACATGCATCCATCCCCAATAACGAGGAACAGAGGCGTGTGTGTTTCTACTGTGAGGTAGCAAATTTCAGAGAGCCCTCATGGAAAAAGACGCGCGATCTCCGCCAAACACACACCTCGAGGACCCACCCACACACACGTTATATATCCAACAAGCTACACTACCATCTTTCCTCATTTGAAATCACCCATCGTTCCTTTTTTCTTTTCTTTACTTTCTTTCTTTCTTCTTTCTCTCTCTCTCTCCGTCTTCCTTCTCCTCCTACTCACTTCCCCCACCCCTTTGTCTACATTCACTTTTTCCAATTATTTCTTTCCACTGGAATTCCTTTGCTACGTACCTATATATTTTCCTGAATGTCATCCACCAAAGGTCTAAAGGAAAAGTCGTCGACCACAAAGTTCTGGAAGAAATTTAGTTTAAGCAAAAAGTCTTCAGGTATACTAGACGTCTTTATGTTAATTCAATATTTTTTTTTGTTGCAGGGCCCTTTGAATTGTGCGTAATAAATATAATATATAACCCGGACGAACTGAATATTTTTATTATCGATTTTTGTAGTGACATTACCTGAACAACAGCATTCCTCACCCGCTGTTAACGATGTTGACGATGACAGGTCCGTCAAAAGCAAACGCATGAGGTAAAAAAAAATAAATC
Source organism: Zychaea mexicana (assembly GCF_025766255.1). NCBI lineage: Eukaryota > Fungi > Mucoromycota > Mucoromycetes > Mucorales > Lichtheimiaceae > Zychaea > Zychaea mexicana. The sequence goes on along the minus strand of NW_026516728.1, from coordinate 171,029 downwards.
TTTCTAAAACAATATGCAACATACATATTTCATATTTTTAACTATTTTAACTAACAATACGAAAAATAACACCAAAGCGGGTTCCTCCCACACAAACGCCAAAGTATTGGGTCGCTTCGAAAACGCCAGAGCAGTAGCAACAACCAAGTTTGCCACGAACCTCCTGCCGTGCCTGATAATACAGTACTCCATGTCGCTGGGCAACAACAACGTCACCAGCACCAGCAGCAGCAGCAAGTGTTGTCATCGCAACAATCACCACCGTCATTGACAGACGCTTCTGCGGCGACTGTGGCACTTTCGGCCAAAGAGCATCATCATCATGTGATACCCACCACACTGGGACAAGGTAATATGCATCCCATTTATTTCACTTTTTTTTAGCAAGTGACCCGTGTTCCCAACCACTCTCGGATATATTATATTATATAGCACCGCACGACCTCGGATCGACGGCTGCTGCCACTACGAGTCCCGCCCCTTTGGTTGCTGATGCTAATGCTACTACTACTACTACTCCCGACGAACTACTAGGTAAATAGAACAAGAGACGTCTTTGTTTATTTGCATGCTGCACACGGAACTAAATCTGTTTTTTTTTCCATAGATGACAAAAAGCAGCGGGGAGAGAGCGAGCAGGTCGCCACACCCACAGCAGCAGTCGAAACAAATTCCGTTGTTTCTCGGTTCAAATCGCCTGATTCACGATCAACCCGTCCTCGATACAACTCGAACACAACCAAACCATCTTCTGCTAGTCGACTAGCAGCACCATCGACGATCCCGAAAAAGTCGTCGTCTTCGATGATCAGCAGCAGCAGTAGTAGTAGTGGTGGTGGCAGTGCAAAAGCACTTGCGCATGTCTCGTCGACAGATCGATTGCCACGTCCTACACCGAACAAAAGCACTCAATCGACGCATTCTTCGTCGTCGGGATCGTCATCTTTGAGCCCAACTTCGTCCCCAAGCTCCTCTTCACGCACTACCAACAACAACAACAACAACAACACTAGAAATAACAACAATGTAACATCACCATCACCATCATCATCATCAAAAGCAGCAGTAGGCTCGAGGCTCCGTAAGCCATCACAAATTCCGGGCAAATCTACATTACCACAACTGCGCAGTAGTGGCCAAGAAACGAGTCCATCAAAGGCAAACAAGAACGACAGCAACACACCACTTGCTGTCAAGAAGAAGAAAAGCACAACTAGCATTGCAAGCAAAGATGCTACTGCTACCATGGGCATCAAAAGCACAACAGAGCTCGATAAATCATCATCATCAGACCCTGCGCTTGTCATCAAACAGTTACGAGAAGAATTGGAAAAAGAGCGCTCTGTCGTCAAGGTTTTACAGGGCCAGAAAGAAGGTATTACTCAAGTCCAAAAAAAACAAAATATCAATTAATTTAACATGATTGCCTCTGAATCGACACCATTTTTCCTTCTCTCTAGCTGTTTCCAAAGATCTCGACTATTTTAGCCAAATGATGGATGATCTGATGGAAGAAAAAGAATTATTGCAACAAAAGTACGATGAAGAGAAGGTGTGCCTAGCGACTTTTTGCTCTTTTGAACACATATTTATTGTTAATTAAAATGACCTCAGATATTAACTGTGTAACACGGACGTTGTTGTTTTTAGGAAAATAACAAGCATAGAGAAGAAGATCTCAACGAATTACTGAATAAGCTAAGGTCAAGCAATGACAATGCCAGGTGCGTGAGAAAGAAAAAATCATTTTATATCCTTTTTTTCCATCTTACTCACATACTAACCTTGCTATATGTGTATATAGAGATCGATCCTTTGAGGCTGATCAATGGAAAACGGATCTAGAGGTTAGTTAGTTCTTGGCTCTTTAATGCGCCGTAAAAAAGGTTTATTCGTGTAACTTGGACTCAAAAATTATCCCATTATGCTCTATAGAAAATTCAAAATGAAACCCGCGAAGAACAAGAAGGCTTGAGAACCCAGTTGAAGAGTAAAAATAAGGAAATTCAACGATTAAAAGTAAGTTTGGCTCTCGAGTTTTGTTGTTGTAATGCACTAGTTATAAACTAGGGGTGACTTACCAACCAAAAAACGTTCTTAGTCTGAACTTTCCCAAGCGAATGATCAGATCCAAACTCTAAAGACAACGATGGATCAACTTGTTAAAAAGTCACAATATACTGGATCAAAAGACAGTAGCGACCATCATCACAGTATCAACAACTCGCCACAACCCATCGAGACGCCTACTGCCTCACCTAATATTCAACATGCAAACATACCAAAGGAGTATGCTGTACAAGATAATAACAACAACGTCCCTCAGTCGCCCATTCCAAGCTCGCATCATCATCATCATCACCATTTCAATAACTCATCTATGCCACCTAGTCCAACAAGAACAAGTACCCAATCCGGCTCTATCCCAATCAATAACAATCTGTATGATGATGATTATGAAAACACGCCACATTCATCCTTTAATAGTGAAGCAGCACCGCATACATCGAAAGATGACTTGGATCGTCAATTGCTGAAGTTGACAAAAGAAAAGGAAAAGGTAAGAAAGTACATTATGAAAAAGGTTGACTATGTCGTGTATATAGAAGAGTTCACTAAATATTGAATATACATACGTAGCTTCAATCTGATTACAGCAAGATCCCCATTTCTGGTGGCGGCCCCATGTCGCGTAGAAGAAAGGAGGAGCTAGAAGACATGCTCGATGAAGTCGATTCACAACTTAGCAAGGTTAAGCAAAAGATCAGACGCTCGTAAAAAAGAGGGCATAACCACCCAGCACACATCATACCACCACCCACACTCGTTCATTCTGATTTACTTTTATGCAAAAACAGGACCTTTATAAAAGTTTTTCTCATCTCTTTTACATTTAACACAAACACACACACACACACATACACTCGTTGTCAGATTATCTAGTATTTACCTCCTCTTATATATTATTCTCTTATTTCCTTTTTACTTGCACACACTCACAATCTCCTATTACACACCTTTAAAAAGACAGAAAATTTCTTCACGCTATACACAATCACACACACACACACACATTCATTTCACACATTTATATAATTTACATCAATAACCCACCAAAGAAGAAAAAAAAACAAGTGTTTTCCCGACATTCAAACAAAAACCGTTTATTGTAAGTGCATCACTGCGGGTGTGTGTGAGTATGTGGAAGGAAGCGGAGGAATGTTAAGACTTTTTAGTGACCAAGGGCAGCGAGCGAAGCGTTGATATCCTTGACGGCATCAGCCTTGGAAGCAACGGCCTTCTTCTCAACGGCAGCAAGGGCGGTCTTGCGCTGGTAGTAAGCGGCAGACTTGGCCTTGCGCTTCTCCTCCAACTTGGCAACAACGTCCTGGTACTTCCAGCCATACTCTTGGGAGATACGACCAAGAGAGGTGTACTTGCGACCGGGCTTCAAGCGCTGGACACGAAGGGCATCGGGGATGACCATGCGCTTGACCTTGTCGTAGGGTGGGGGAACACCCTCGAACAACTTGATGCGCTCAAGAGCAGCAGCACCACGGGCGGTCTTGTGGGGGATCATACCACGGATGGCCTTGTACAAGATACGCGAGGGGGCGCGGAAGTGGAAGGGACCGCCCTTGCGAGGGTTGACACGGTTCTGCTTGTGGAGGTAGGCGTGGTACTTGACTGTATACATGAATGTGTTGCGTATAATCGTGAAATGAGGTCATGAGTTTTTTACTGTTATTGTTTGTATTATGGGATTATTTTACCCTTCCTCTCCCCTTTTTGTCCTCAAAAAAAAATATGAATGATACATACGCTTGTTACGGAAGAACTCGCCCGAGACGTTCAACTCCTCACAACGAACAACGACGACCTTCTGGCCGCTCAAAGCCTGCTTGGAAATGATAGAGGAGAGACGTCCGAGGAGATGACCCTTGCCATCAATGACAACAACCTTTTTTAAAAATTTATAAAATTATAAGTAAAAAGAATTCCAATTCAAGTCTTTTTTTTTCCTTCAATGCCACATTCAATCATATAACAAGCGTGTAGTTTGTCGTTCCACGTTATTGCTGTCTATGTTGTTTTTGCGAGTCAACATGGAGACAGGATGTAAAGGCTCACCTTTTCAAAAGTCGACATGTCGGTAGTGGAGCAGAAAAAAGAGAAGGTTTCCTCAGTGGCCAAAAATTCAAAGTAAAATTTTACACCGGCGGCGGTGGCTTGGAACTTTTGTCGCCATGGCAACTTGGGAGTTTGGAGTTCACTCCGCTTCAACTTCTTTTCGCGTGATAATGAACATCCTCTCTCTTCCGTCACTAATCCAGTTAATACACGTACACAACATGTATAGAGTGTCTTGGATTATAGAGCAACAATGGTGTCTCGTTTGCCCCTCCCAAAGCGTACTACCATCAGTTACTTGTTTATGACCACGTGAATTCAATATATATATAGAGAGAGAGAAAGAGAGTTTTATATAGTCTATTAGAGATTAATGATGTTTTAAACAGCAATAGAACAAATGTAGACCCAAAAAAGAATGAAAAAAATTCTGTACAAGAGAGAAAAAAAGAGAGGAGGTATATTAAGATATAAGAAAAAATTATTGTTTCAGTGAGAATGGCTAATATTGAGAAGAACTGGTAAGAACATGCCGCCTAGGATTGCAGCAACTTGCGATCCTGCCAGCTTATCCGAATGGGATGGTGGCCGTAACTCCTGTAAGGCATGCATGGCGACGTACAAAAAGGTGCCACCGGAGAATACCAGTAATACGCCTGTCCAGTATGCCAAATGGGCCGAGGCGGCGGCTGAAGACGATGCGGATGAGAAAACGTAGAGGAGGATGTATGTCAGGATTGCGCCCGTCGGTGCGGACATGGAGAAGAGCAGCAAATGTCTGCGCACGCTGATTCTCGACAAGCCCTCGGCGAGTAGTACCGTCGTCAACGCAAACGCAGAAGGCGCCTTGTGGAGCATGATGGCCAAAAAGACCACCATTGAGAGCTGAGGATGTGATGCGGACGCGCCCAGCGCTATCCCGTCGGCGGCTGCATGAACAATAAGACCGATTGTCGGTGTCATGGATCGTGTGGTAGGTGACCGAGAGCGGTGGCCACCGGAAGAGCCTGCTCCCGGTGATGAGGATGATGCTTGTCCTGCTGCTGCTGCTGATGATGATGATGAATCTTCGGACGATGATGCTGGTTCATAAGACGACGACGAAGAATGCATATGAAGCGAACTGAGTTGATCGACAATAAACATGGTTGCGAATCCCACAATCAGTGCGAGTCCTACAGCCGTATGCTCCGTAGACGTTTCGTCTCTGTGGTGGTAGTCGTATGGTTCCTCTCGTTTATCCAAACTGCTCGTCGCCGTTGGCACCGTCGTCGTCGTCATGTTGTTGTAGGTGTTTAAATAACTGTCATGAGAAGACGAATGTGGGTCGATGGCTGAACGATGAACGGGCATGTTGACGGATTCTTCGGCAATGGCGGATGCATTGGCACTGTACAAGGTTTGGACGCCTTCTGGTATGATAACGACGAGTGCTGTGCCAATGAGTAGTCCAACGCCAAGAGCTGTCAAATGCCTCAGCTTGGACTCGGAAAGCTTCGTCGAGAGCGGTATACAACCCGCTAGAAAGCTTCCGAGGAGCATTGTTATACATAGTAACAGTAACCATATGAATGGATTCACCATTTGGACAAAGAGAATAGTTATTGAGTAAGAGGAGGTATTTGGGATTGTGGGATGTGTAAAAAAGCTAGAGAGAAAGAAAGAGAGAGAAGGAAAGAAGGAGAGACGGGAGGGGAGGGGAGGGAGTTGAGATACACACGCACGTATATCACTTTTCATACACGGGGTCGGTTATTAAATATTTACGGGTCATTAATCTAATTAAGGTTCTTTTCAATATATTATTTACTGTTGATATACTTTGGAAAGACGCTAGCAAATATATTCCAGAACAGCTCGTTCCGTACGCCTTCAAACATGGACAACGTCAGCTGCGGGCCGGTGGCGGTTCTTGACAAGGGATAGGGTGGAAACTCTGACGACAAACTCCAACTCCAACGCGCCAGCTTCCTGCTGCTGTCATTTGCGTATACGGGTAACAAAGGCTCCGGTTGCTGCTGCTGCTGCTGCTGCTTATGTGTCCATGGGGTGATCAAGTCTGCCGCTGTGAATGTATCGTTGTTGTTGTTGTTGTTGTTGCTGTTGTTGTTGTCATCATTGATCTGATGCATTGACCGTGCACGGGTAAAGTACGAGTCCAGCTCATGTCGGGCACGATATGATATATTAACTTGAAGCGGAGCCCCTTCGCGGATATAGGTATCGTAATATTTGGCGAAATTGGTTATTAGAGAAGACCCGCTAATCACCGTGGCCAGCAAGTCGTAGTCCTTATCCGCGCTGGTTGCGTTATCACGGGGCTCAAAGTCGACCAGCGTGGATGCTGATGAATTGAACCGTCGCGAAAAGCGTTTCACCACACGGCCGTACTTTAGGTATTGGAGCCGGTCGACGAGGTTCAAATATTCCTTGTATGCGAGCACGTTTTCAGAACTGAAATCTTGCACCGCCAGTTGTACGAGCTCTTCCACCGCCTCCGGATCTCGCAGTAGCTTTTCGAGTGCTTCAGGCGTTTGAGGAACATTGGGCCGGTCTGTCCGTGAACTCTGGGAACCACGTCGATCGCCGCTATGACAGCTGCTTCTGTCCTCGTTTCGCGTTCGAAACTTAAACCATTCCGGTAGCAGCTGGGAGATGGGATACACGACCGATGTGAAATGGCTGATCGTAGTAAAGAATACGAGCCAATTGCGCGGAGCAAAAAACTTGTCAAAATAAACGCCTTCAGGTGTCCTGACCAGCGTGCCGTTAAAACGATAGTACCATATGATGGCCATGATACAGCAGATCGTACCCGCTGTCAAATCTATCAGGATCTCGTTCCGTATTCCATGGGCATCCTTGTACCGCTGTGCGCGCCAGACGATAGCCGGGGCGACAATGACCACAAAAAAGCCAACAAAGGCGAGCAGGATAAATACACCCCAATTGAGCTCGCAGTTTGCGTGGCGTAACTCGGCAAGGATGCATGCGACTACCAGCAAGGCGAAAATGAGAATGTACGCTACAAGCGGTCGAGCAATGTGGATTGCACGACAGTCTTTTTGGTGGACCAGCCACTGGTAGTCTTTGTCTTGGTCGACTTGTCGCTCGTTTTCAATGTTGCAGCTGATCGATGCGTATCGTATCTTGAACGCGTTGAGCTTCAAGAGAAAGTGGAGCCTATAAGCGCGCCAGAGGAGTGCAAACGTCCAGGTGTAGATGCCCAACACGACACCCCATAGCGAGATTTCGCAGGTGCCAATACCGACATAGGATTGGGATATACAGACGCCAGTGCTAAATACGAGATGACCCATTGCTCCAAGTGTTGTGCCAAAGGTGCTGCGCTGTTGGAGCGATGTGCGCTGCCATTGACGGAAAAGTCGTTGTTGGTCCGGTGCTTGAGAGATGGGTTGATTAAAGTGGCGTGTTTTGGTGCTGTGGGCCAAGTAGATGAAGATGACGGTTGTCAAGGTGATAAACACAAAGTTGGCGCATGTCATTGCAAAGTAGATCTTGCAAGCTCGGATTTTGGCCCGATCAAGTCCGCAAACATCGTACGGTGACTCGTAGCCGCTATACAGTCGTTGGATCGTCTCTTTGTCGTTACAGTCGGGCGACTGCGTATAGAATCCAATCATGATATCTTCATCTTTTTGTTTTGCTTTTACACTTGTTGTAGTTGCTGTTATGCAATGGAGAAAAAAGTACAAAAAAGCAAAGGTAAGGATTCAAACAACCCCCATCAAATTATACATTTGAAACACCTGCACTCGCTTGTTTTACTCTGAAACAAAGACCTATCAAATGCGCGAACCTCAAGAAATAAAAATTCGTGCTTTGGCCGTCTGCTCTCAGCTTAGAAAGGCCTCCCCTTCATATACGACGACGCGGAGTGCTTACATCATTTCAGCAGAAATGCATTCATCTCGACCAACGACAAGCAGAGCGCCACGAGATATACATACGCAATTTGCACTCAAGTGCCGGGCTGCCGCTGGCGAAAAAGTGACATCCATTCAAATAAGGCACGCCATAATAAACGAAATCCACATCAACAAAAACTACCCGGCTGCAGAAGAACTATTCCAAAATTTACTGACTTTACTACAAGTCAACAAGTCATCACGAATTACTTGTGACGATCCACGCTCTCAGCAACAAGGACGCCCTCAGTATCGAGTCAGCGATATAAGCAGTTTCCAAAAATCGATTGCCAAGATTGTACGACATGCGCCTTATCCCACCCGAGCGTTATACTATGCCAATATTTTCCTCAATGATGTTGAGCCGCCTCTACGAGATGCTAAGATAGAAAACACACTGCTGATTGATTTGATCAAGCAGTATGCTCGACATGGAGGCGATTTCCTGATAGAAGGGTTGGATTTTGTCAAAATTGGTGTGGAGCGTGGATTGGCACAACAAGAACAACAGTCGTCTCGATCATTGTCGAGACCGGATCATCATTTTGCGCAGATGAATGCGTTTGAGATTGCCTCTATGCCGATATTAAGACATCATCGATTGCGGTTTTCAAAAGATGGGCTGTTGCTCGAAATCATTGAATAACCGTGGTCTCTTTGCAACTCGTCTTCTTCTTGAGCGTCTCATGTCATCTACATCTACTTACTTTGCAACAACCCAGCGCTCCCTCATCATTTTGTATTTTCTCTCCCTTTCCTTGATGCTGTCAGATACATATGTCTCATCTGTCGTAACAACTTTTGAAATCTATCCTATGTGTCTTATTGCTGATTGTATTATTACAAATGGTAAATCACAACACCCGACGTGTAGCGCACACAGTTGTGTCAAACCTACACGCACCAACCGCTCGGGTGTCCCTGTCATTGGCCAGGCTGAACTTGATTTCGACCCAGCACGCAGCACAGTGGAAAAGTTGCGCCACTTGGAATCATTTGTTTTCCCACGATACCGTCCTGTAATTTTCTCTCTTTTTTCCCTTTCTCTTCACACCTTTTTAAAAAGAAAATGACTGCTGACATCTCCTCAAACGAATTCAATCACATTGCAAGGTAACGTTGATGAATTGACCCACACTCTACGTTCTTCTTTACTTTCTCTCTCCCCTGTATTCACGCAACACTTCTTTCGTCCTATGCACAGCACTCCTCGTCCCAAGATCTTGAACACCGTTCTCGAAAATATTGGCCAGACGCCTCTCGTTCGGATAAACAAGATTGGAAAGGAAGAAGGATTAAAATGCGAACTTTGTGAGTGTGATAAGGGTGCAAACATAAGGCAGCGCGCTTTTGCCAAGTGTGTGGAATACTGATTTGGCTTGTACTTACACCCGCTCTCAACTATTGCAACGACGATTCAAATAGTGGCCAAGTGTGAATTCTTCAATGCTGGTGGATCAGTCAAGGACCGTATTGCCAAGCGTATGATTGAAGAGGCTGAGGCTTCGGGATTGATCAAACCTGGCGTCAGCACTATCATTGAACCCACTTCTGGCAACACTGGTACGTACCAGTGAATCATTAGGGGGAAAGGGAGGGAAGGTGTGAAGGGAAAAAGTACGTCATCATTGAGAGAAGTATGCAATAACTAATGACGTATGGTTGTGTATCGCAGGTATCGGTCTTGCATTGGCTGCAGCTGTCAAGGGCTATCGAGTTATCATCACTTTGCCTGAAAAAATGTCCCAAGAAAAGGTCGACGTGCTCAAGGCTTTGGGCGCCGAAATCATTCGTACACCGACTGAAGGTAAGAATAATTTTTTTTTCTGTAACGAAACATCCTCATGTGTGTGTTTGCTCACATCCAATATGGACTGTTACTAGCCGCTTGGGATGCTCCCGAGTCCCACATTGGCGTTGCCAAAAAGTTGCGTGACGAGATCCCTAATGCCGTTATCCTTGACCAGTACGCCAACCCATACAACCCTATTGCTCACTATGATACCACTGCCGAAGAAATTCTCGAGTCCTGTGATGGCAAGCTGGATATGCTTGTCGCTGGTGCAGGCACGGGCGGTACCATTAGCGGTATTGCCAAGAAGATCAAGGAAAAGTGCCCTGACTGTAAGATTGTGGGTGTCGACCCACACGGCTCGATCCTTGCTGTGCCAGAGTCGCTCAACACTGCCACAGGCTCATACCAAGTGGAAGGTATTGGCTACGATTTCATTCCCGAGGTGTTGCAGCGTGGATTGGTGGATGAATGGTTCAAGTCGGAGGACAAGGCCTCGTTCTTGATGGCCCGTCGCTTGATTCGTGCAGAAGGTATCTTGTGCGGTGGCTCGTCAGGCACTGCCATGTCCGCCGCTGTGCAGGTCGCCAAGGGCTTGAAGGAAGGCCAGCGATGTGTTGTGATTTTGCCGGACTCTGTGCGCAACTACATGACCAAGTTCTTGAACGACGACTGGATGCGCGAGGGTGGTTTCACGGATGAAAAGTTCGAGTCGCAGAGCTTTGAAAAGAAGGCAGAGAAGGACTATGACGGTGCCAAGGTCGCGGATTTGAAGCTCAAGGAGGCTGTCACCACTGATAGCGAGACGACGTGCAAAGAGGCCATTGAGTTGATGGAAAAGAACGCATTCGACCAATTGCCAGTCACAGCTGGCCCTCAGCAGCGCTTGAAGGGTTTGGTAACGCTGGGCAACATCTTGTCCCGGGTTGCCTCCAAGCGTGCAGCCCTGACAAGCCCCGTCGCGGACGTCATGTTCCACTTTGATCAGCACACAAAGAAGTTTGAGGAAATTACCAGTGACACGCCCCTGGATCAGCTGACCCGTTTCTTCGAGAACCACTCCAGCGCTCTTGTCACCGACCGATCAGGCGACGTGCTCAAGGTCAAGCATGTCGTCACCAAGGTCGACTTGCTTGCCTACCTAGTCAAGAAGGCATAGATTGCTATAGTTCGTGTGTATATTTTGTGTGGGAGTTGTGCGTGAAGAGAGAGAGTGTGTGTGTTCATCTATTTATCAAAAAAAATCAAGAGTTACGAGTTAGCTTTTGTAACTCACAAAAAATGAAACCCCGCCCTTTCCATGTAAATCCACAGACAGAAAAAGAGAGAGAGAGAAAGCAAGTACTTACGCAAAGCATTCCCCAAATTCATGGGGGACCTCGGCCGCACTTTTTACCCGTGGGCACGGGGAATTTTGAAATAAGCAGGACTTACGCCCGGAGGCTGCCTGAGTAAAAAAAACAGCCGTTCGCGTGAAACTATGCAACATCCGAAGATGGGTCGAGACAGAGGCTACTAGGAACTGTGAAAGAAAGCAAAGGGGGAGGAGAAGGGGAGGGGGATAAACTATATAAAGAACGCAATAGACGCTTTTAATGACTTCCTGGGTCAGAGCAAGGGGAAGGGGAGGGGGGGATAAAATATACAAATAAGCAATAAGAATATGAGGCTTTTAACGACTTCCTCAGGTCCAAGTCAAAGCAAAAAGCACCCGCCACCGTCCAGATGGATGGATAGATCTTGACCGCAGCCGATGGACTACTTGACAGGTCGGCTTGTAGAAGCGGGATGACAGTGGAGCATCAATCTTGACCAGCATGGAGGTGTCTGTGCACTACCGCCACTCCGAGAAACAAAAGAGACGAATAGTTAATGGGAAACTGTCAAACCACACACACAAGATTCTATCGTGCTATACTTACCCATACTTCTACGATGAGACACAGGATAACCGAACACCCGGCCAGTGTAGAAGCAGAGAATCGCAGCCAAGACGAAAACACCTCTTATAGCTGACAAAAAAAAAGAACATTAGAGGGTTTCACACACTGTGCTATCTTTATTTTCTGACACGGCATTACCATCCTCCTCCATCCCAAGCTGGATTCAGCTATACTTTCATTTGTTTTGTCGTTTTACAGCAAAGTTATAGACAGAGAGAGATGGGGTCTAAGCCATACCAAGTCCAAACACATCACCGCAGAGCCATCCTCTAAAAGAAAAAAGAAAACATCTATGAGCAGCTGCATACACTTTTTGACATGTCACGGCAGACATCTTCCTGGTTCTTCAAACACGCAAAGACAAACACAAGCACAGCGATACTTACTATTATGACATCCTTGGCTTGGAGGAAGAGAGCCTTGAGTTAGAGAGAGGAAAAGCAAGAAGGGGATGACCAATTCTGAAAAAAGAATAAGAGAAGAAAGGGGAGGAGAGAAAGAAAACTTTTTTGAGAGACTGCCATATTGCATACGTCATGGTCAGGAGCCCTTTCCCGTCACGCTGCTGTACACACTGCACACCTTTGACGCGTCATCCCCAACACCCATGCCATCCTACTCACCTATCACACCAATGTTCAAGTCCCCTTTTGCTTATACTTACTATCTGTTACTTGTCCGCAGGACACAATTAACCCAACCAGCATAAAGCGAAACCTGAAGTAGAATGAAAAGAAGAAAGATCATGAGCAGGCTGTTCTTAATATGCAACTATTCCTGACACGTCACGGCATCAGCACCTCCAACAGACACTCGACTTCTCTCCAACTCATCCTCACATTTCATTCCCTACCGTACTTACAGTTGTTGCTTATGTTTAAGGGTGGGATGCAAACAACAAACCGAACCAACCATTTCAAAAAGTCAGAATCCTATAGTAGTAGCAGAGAAGAAAGGAGGATAACATTAGCGACTGTATGCTGTACACACACTTCTTTAGACACGTCGAAATTCATATCTTCTTTCGTATATCACATCCACATGCAAAACCTCAAGTCACACTTCACATTTTTCATATTGTACTTACTCTTGCATCTGTGCTTTGAGAGCCAACGTGAGGGGGAGATGGACCAGGTTAAGACGAGAAGAAGGTCTGTGTCAAAAAAGAAAGAAAGTGAGATAAACGGATCTTGAGATACTCGCAACCGGTTGCATACGCTCTTCTCACTCACCACCATAAACATACACTCTTCGATCCTCTAATCCGTTCCAATGACACTCACATTGAATAGCTTTGGTTTACAAACGTTGACGAGGAGGAAGAGGAGCGGCATGATTGCTGCGGCCGCGCGGTTATATAGAGTAATTAACACGGCATTTGAGCCAGTTCAATATATCCAATCAGATTGCTCTCTCACGTTTATGACGCGCCGAGATGTGTGGCTCCTCCAGATAAGAAAGTTTATTCTACATGAATGTATGACTATGTGAGTAGACGGGTATCGCATCGAGAAAAGACTCAAGCGGATAAGCGTTATAAACACGAGATGAAACTCACTTCAAATCCTTCATCATCTGAGAAGTGTCATCGCTTTAAACACGCTGGATACAAGTATCAATAAAAGTATCAACGTATACAAGAGTATCCAAAATCTCATGAGACATGGCGATCCCGCGCTTGCCGATGTTCCATTTGGTGGAAAAATTATGGTCCTTGGTGTTGACTTTTGCCAGGTACTCAACATTGTATCCTCTCTTCTACTTTGCATTCTTTTACTATTGAGCGGTAATACTTACGTTAAAGTATCTACATCAAACCTGGTAATAGGTCCTTCCTGTGATACCAAATGCATCGCGCTCGCAAATTGTACAGCAGTGTCTAATCGTTCATCAATTTGACCCAGTGTCACCGTCCATCGCCTTGAAACCAACATACGCGTCCAACAAGCTGCCAACACCAATGATGCAAACGAGCTTGGCCAGTCTATGCAACATTTACTTTGCATTGGTGATGGTGCCGAGCTGTTGGTGCCAAGCGGAACTTGCACACCCATAGTGGACTCTGCAATAAGACACGACTGATTGTACGCTCTCTCCAACGATATGTACTTGATGCTGAAATAGCCACTGGACCTCATACCGGCAACATCGTCTTGATCCCTCGCATAACTTTAACACCATCACAAATACGCTCCCCCATTTCTCTTCAAACGCATCCAATTCCCTGTTCGCCTGGCATTCACTACGACCCTCAATAAGGCACAGGATCAAACTTTTAACACTGTTGGCCTCTACTTACCTGAACCTCCTTTCAACCACAGTCTACTTTATGTGTAGCCATGTCGCGCGTCCACACCCCTTCTTCCATCAGAATCATGTTAGATCCCGAGAACTCAAGTATCGCAGGTCAGCAAGGCCAAAACATCCGAGATGTTGTTTTCCATGAAGTTCTTCTTTAATTCTTTATGGCGCCTATCCTCTTTTACCTTCTTATAAATATCAATACATTATCTTTTTTCAACACTTCTTTTTGCATTGCTTTCCAAATTGGAGATAGTTAAGTATCCAACTTTGACGACTTCGTATGGTAGACTACTTCTCACTACACAATGATCTTCCTTTTGTTTTTGAACAGACAATAAGCATATAATGCCGAAACACTGATGCAACCTCGCTCCATAGGGGGGTTTGGGGGGCTTGCCCCCACTTGCGACGCGTTTCCGTTGAATGACACGGAGCGAAGCGGAGGGGCTCATTCATCCGAGCGAAGCGAGGAAGGACCGCTAGTAATTAATAAAAATACAGCTTACATGTGATGGAACGTTTCTTTTGTTTCCCTCATCTCATCAACGGGCAGTATTTATGGCTGCTCCTTTCTTTCTGTTGCTAAGATATTGCGGCGATCGGCCTTTGGTTTTGACCATTTGCCCTCCTTCTGCACACCACATGAATTTCATTTATGCTTATTATCGCCCCTTCTTTCTATGTTCTTTCTATTCCCTCTCCGCATCATTGGCTGCGTTCTTGTTGTTGTTGTCCCATTATTGCTCCAAAACGCCACTCTTGGCCCTGTCTTTGTCCTCTTCAAGACCGTCCCATCACCTCATCTATTTAAGCAAATATTTGCGGACCAATCTTTTCTTTCTTTCTTTCTTTCTCTCTCCATTGTTTTTCATTTTTCTTCTTGGTTTTTTTTTGTTCAATGACTTTGACAACAACTGATTCAGCTTCAAGCGAGCCTTTAATACCTCCAGGTTCCCAGCTCAGTAACAGCGGATCTACTGAACAGCAACAGCAACAGCAGAAACCTGCACCTTCAGTCACCCGTCAAAAGTCGTTGAATCGGATGCTGGCATCCGCGACCCGTCGGCGACGAGGTCGAGGCCGTTCCAAGACGGAGAGCGCCCAAAGCAGCAGCAGCAGCAGCAACGTTAGCGCTGACGCTAATACTACAACAACAACTACTACTACTGCTACTACTACTGCCAAGAAACCTCTCTCAAGACAGAGATCACTTACCGACTTGGTCAGCAGGCTGACACTGTCTTTTCGATCCTCCTCATCGTCATCTTCTGCACGTCGTGCAGCCAGCAAGAATCAATACACCTCCAACGTTCAGGATTATGAAACATGTCGCTTGATAGGTACGACTAGTTTAGAGCCCTGATGAAATTTTTTATTAGCCCCTGAAATGATACCATCTGATTTATTGACAAAGGGGGATGATTATATTACCATTAGGGTCTGGAGCCACAGCGGCTGTGTATTCAGCCATCCACGAGCCAACACAATCATTGGTGGCTATTAAAAAAGTCAATCTCGAGTTGCTCGATAAAGGGAATGACGATGGTGCTCTGCGGCTAGAGGCGTTACGCAAAGAAATCCAGATAATGACTTTGTGTCGCCACCCGCACTTGTTGCCAGTCTACCAAAGCTTTGTGTCGCTGTCGCACTTGCACATTGTCATGCCGATCATGTCAGCCGGTAAAATAGCAGTAATCTTTTTAATAATTTACAAACGCCCACGCTTCTTTTTTTAATCTGTCACCTTCTCCTTTAGTTTTCTCCTAAAGCATGTAGTAGTAACTAATTACAATCATAATCACATATTAGGTTCCTGCCATGATCTACTCTTCCAACAAGGCTATGAGGGTCTAGAAGAGCCTCTGGTCGCATGGTACTATCATCAAATTGCTTACTTTTGTTATATATATCGATCTATTCAAGTTAATGGAACTAAAAAAAATTTGTAATAGTATTATTAAACAAGTTGTTCTTGGGTTGCAATATTTGCACGGAAATGGACTGGTGCATCGTGATGTCAAGGCTGCGAACCTGTTATTAGACCATGACACAGGTATTGTTAAGCTTGCCGATTTTGGTGTGAGTAACCACTTGCGGGTCACAGTGGATCATTCTCATGCTGGCGGACGACAACAAGGCGACTCTTTGTTACCAACAACGGCAACTACTATGGACGATATTTTGCAGCTAAAGCCTACGCTCAAGCCGACTACATATAACGATACGGATCATGGTGATGCCAGTAGTACGCTTCCCAATATTTCGTCATTTGGATCTTCTATGCAAATGTTATTGCCACCCTTAGCTGTGGCGCCATCCGCTTCATCATCGAATAGCGACGACGATGACTCTAAAACTGACAGTGACGGGGTCGTGCCTGCTGTGCAGGTATCATCACCGCCTTCGACGCTTTACCTCTCGATCGATACCTCTCCCAGAAAACAACAAAGACGAACACAGCGGCGAGGAGATGGACTGTATGTGCCAGGAATGGATCTCTCTCCTGCTCCGTCATGTGATTCTTCGTTTAGTAGACCTAATAAAAACGCTGCGCGTCGCTCATTTGTCGGAACACCATGTTGGATGGCCCCTGAAATCCTGCAGAACCGTGAATACAATACCCAGGTCGATATTTGGTCTCTTGGCGTAACTGCCATCGAATTGGCCTGTGGTAGGCCTCCTTATACCGAGTATGATCCACTGACTGTAAGTAGCAGAATGATCTCTGTTAGATCAACATCATATATATACATATACTGCATGATAGCTGATATACATATTTAAACGTTTTCTCTTGGCCTGACATCAGATATTTTCAATGATCTTACATGAGCCAGTGCCCTCGTTAGAAATGTGCGGCTGTCCATACGATTATTCGGTGCATTTCCAAACCTTTTTAGACCAATGTCTACACAAGAATCCAGAAGCACGTTGCTCCGCTTCCGAAGCACTGCATCATCCCTTTTTGCGCAAAGCACAATCGCCACAATTGCTGATGCGCCACTTGTCGAAAATAAAGCGTCCAGACATGATGTTTTATGCCAACCAGCAACGACAAAAAGGACAGCAACACCATCATAATCAATGGGTTTACCAGCGTCATTTACGGAGCGACGAACAAGGTACCTTTGCTGTTATTGCTATTCTTTTCGTTTTTCTGCAGATCATTTTAATTGCTTATATAGTAACATATATTGATATTTCCCTTTTCTTCTTTAATTCATCGAATATTGCAGAAACCACATGGAACTTTACGCCAAGACAATCTATGGCTGAACGAGATGGCGATGATGATGAGGAGCAGCCAGATGACGAGTTCTCGCCTCTCGACTCTGCTTCACCTATGACGCCTATTTCAGAATGGGCACCACCAGTAGTGGAGCAGCAGCAGCAGCAGCAGCAGCAACCAGACCAACAAGAAGAAAAGGACTTCCCATTCCAAGTTGTAATGACCAAAGTTGGGCAGCATATGCGTCCCATTGCCTAGAAAGACTGCCTCTTACTCCCTCCTTTTCTTTTCCTTTTCATATGCGTACATGCATATCTATATCAGTAAGAAAGCATTCCCCAGACAAAATTGTATTTTGCCAAAACTCTTCCTCACAAAATATCCAAAAAAGAACAAAATTTACAATTGTAGGCGTTATATTCTTCTTTCGTTCTATGTTCTTTCCTATATATATTTACAAATAGAGTGATGCTGGCGGTTGATGGAGACAGAAAAGTGTGGAGAGAAGAGTGGTGGATCATGAAGTATTGTTTTGATCTTCGTCGTCGCTAAATGTATTAATGAGGGCATTGAAATCCGATTCGCCCAATATCTCTGACGAAGAAGGTGCAATCGACTCGTCTGCTTTTTCCTTCTCTGCACGCTCGTTTAACTTGCCCTGAAGAAATTGTGCCGTGTTTGCCTGCGAGGCCCGCTCGCTCATTGCTATCGCCTGCTGGATGACATAATCCATGGTCGCGTCGGTGATCAATAATCCACACATTTCGGTATAGCCATGGTTGGCCGCATACAGTAGGGGCACGTTGAGTCCGGGCTCGGTTTCGGGATAGCATGGATCTGCGCCGTTTTGGATCAAATACCGCACCATATCAATTTTGCGTTGTTGCACAGCAACCAACAATGGCGTTTCCTCCATAACATTCACGACATTCACGTTACACCCATGGTTGATGAGCGCATGTACGGCATCGATCCGGTTCCAGAGCACTGCATGGTGCAGTACCGTGCCGAACCGAGTCTTGTCATTCATATCCGCCTTGCCGTCGACGATCAGACTCTGCATCACTTCTGTATGGCCCATACCAATCGCTACAGCCAGCGCAGATAACTGTCGATCATTCTTTGCATCTACTTGAGCACCATGCTTCAACAATTCTTGGACACCTTTGGCGAAATTATTGATAGCTGCGAAATGGAGCAACGTGGATCCTTTAGGGTCATCGATCTCCAAGGAGGCGCCTGCTTCCAGCAAAAGTTGGAGACACTCGAGTGATCGAGAGAATAGACTGTTTGTTAATGGTGTGTGTCCGAGCGCATCGCGTGCATTGATATCCGACTCGTGTTCCAATAATATTTCGGTCGCGTCGACCTGGCCAGCTGCAGCCGCAGCATGGAGTGCCAACTCGCGATCGGGTCCGTGTGTCTGGTTGACATCTATCGTGGGTTGCAATAACAATATCCGTAGTGCCTCCATGCTTTGATTCCGTGCTGCGAGGTATAAAAGACCATAACCTTCATTGTTGGCAATGTCAAGCGAACCTTTGGATCGAATGTACTTGTACAATGCTTTTACATCAAACGCATCCAATGTTATGGATTTCCAGATGGTAGCACCAGGGTCGATTGTTAAGGCGTTGGGCATGGTTGTGTCGGTAGCTTGTCGTTTAGGATGGGGCGTTTCAGTTTGATCGTCACTGTCCTCATTGGCTCGCTTTGGTTTTGTGGAAGACGGCGTTTGCTCCATATTGAATTAAGGTCGGTGTGATGAAAAAAAGCTGTGGTTGTGCTTTAATATTGAAAACGCATAAATCCCGGCCAGTTTGATTATACAGGCTTTTCTATTGGTTCCTGTGCAATTTATCGATTGTCTCTATGCATGGCAGTAGCGCAGCCATATAATTACACACATACTTGACCTAAAGCAAAATATAGCCAGAACAAGCTTATTTTTTTAGAGGGCATAAATGCGACAAAAGGCGGCATAACATCAAACGTGTCTCTACTTCTTGATTCTAGGCTGATAGACGGGTTTACGAGTAAACTTCTCCGCTGGTAATCCAACCTCCGCAGCCATATAATCACACTCATGGATGTGTCCGTCGACGATACCTTTAAAGTTTGATAGCAGGTTCTCAATCTCTAGTGTAAACGGCTGAGGCTTGAAAGATAGATCGATTGTCAGATATATACGTGTATATTACCTCCATGAATTTTCCAGTAGCGCTGTAAGTTTTGAAGGTTGCTTGAAATGCTACAACATCGATTCCGGGATGCTGTACAGGCCATCTAAGTCTTATTGTGTGCGGGTGACATGTATCTTTGCCCTCTAGCATTCGGGACGTCATTTGAGCGTGATAATGCTGGCTGGTTGTCGATGCTGTATACTTAACACAGTCAAACCACTGGGATCGGTAAAGACTAACAAACTTTACGTAACGAGCTATGCAAATTTCAGGAACTAGAGCCAATAGGCGCTTCCATATATTTGGTGCATATAGCGAATGGTTTTCGTGCCAATCGTCTTCAGGGATACACATTTGATCGTACCACATATGCATAATTGCTTGCGGATGTCCTCAAATTTGGCCGATTTGACCTTACGCGGTATCCTTTTCCATCCTCTTGTCTTTTGCCTTGATTTCCTGTATGGAGACATGATCTCATGATTTTGAGCTCCCCACTTTCGAATACCGTGGTCTTCCCAATAGTTTCGCCTATGGAGGCTTCTCCTGTCTGATTCTAGGATTATGTCAACGTGCAGTACCCTTCATTCACTTTGCTGCCGCGTTCTATGCACATGTAAGACGTGCGAACGAGCAAACCCAGGCATGTTGTTCCGATCTTGATATTTGGCAGAAGGTCCACTGCCATTGTCGACGTATTACTCTGTCTCGTAAGTGATATACATTCTCAATTTTAGTATCAGTTAACGTATATCGTATCTTTTGGGCGCTTTCAAGTTTACTGTAGGTAGTTTTTTGCTGTAGTCGGACAACGACACATTTGAAAACGACGCCTGCGCCAAAACCCAATAAGCGTTAAATTTTGCTTAGTAGCTTACTTGAAAACGAGTGGATTCAGGAAATTATTTTCGTCGCACCACTAACAAAACGCGCTGATCTTTGAGTAATAGGCGTGTTTAGTGTTGTCCGGACGAAGCTCCTGCGTAGTTGTTTGCGTACGTTGTCTGGATTGCAGCATGGCCAAGTTCAATTCGGCAGCGTGAACGGCATGGTTGTTTGATTGACTAGCTATCCCTTTAGCTGACTGGGAACACGAGGAGCCGATATTGTAGATTTGAGACAAATAGTTATGATGTTGTTGAAGCGTGATGATAATAAAAGCGTATGGCAAAAATACACGGCACGTTCTTGTCAAGCCTACTTTATATAGTCGTCACACATAGAATACTAAATCTACATACTGTATCCACCAGCTTTCTCTAAAAGTCAATGTTTGTGTCTGTTTCTTTAATTACTTTCAAACCAAGAAAACAAAAGAATAATATATGATGTAGAGATAATGTATATAGAAATACTTCATGCAAATTAGACTGGAAAGGATTGTGATGTACTAGGAGTGCAGAATTATAAGAGAGAAGGGTAGTCATTATTCTTGTAGCGCTTGATCCGTTGATGCCAAGGGAGTTCTCTACTGAGGCTTTTCTTCTATTTTCCCTTGATCTTGACAACCAATTCAGAGACAGGCTTGTTTTCTTCAACGTGCTTGTAGATATAGCCGATGATGCGCAGAGCCTCAGCTCGCTTGTATCGAGTTTGCTTCTCCACCGTCTACAAGGATTAAAGCTGCGTTAGAATGCTTTTGATGATCCTTCCATAATCTCAGCCAGGGTCGCTTCCCAATAAACGCTACCTTATCTTGCAGAATTGTGTCACAAACTTGCCGCACAGTAGCTTCCACTTCGAATTTTGACGTCTGCCATAAAGCCTTGTATGCCTAAACCACAGACAGTTACCACATATCGTCAGTAAAATCGGTAAACATCTTCTCGGCTCCTATACTTTCCGCCATCTCACACTCATCAGTCCAAAGTCATATAAGTGAATAATTACTCTGTTTGTGGCCTCCTCTTCCAGCTTTAATCGGTCTGCCTGTTCCATTCCTTGTTCCTCTGCCTTGGCCACCATTTCAGCAACAGCCTGCATGTCCATGGCACTCTTGACTGTTGACCACAGCTCTTTCATGATGTGACGCTTCTGCTTGACATTGTGGAATATGCTTGGCATCTCACCACCCTTCAACCCCAAAAAGTGTTTTGCTTTGCTCGAGTAAACACCACCAACCGCATGCAACAGTTCCAAACCGTAGCTTTCGCTTTTTAACTTTTCGGCCTCAATCTTGATCTGTTCTTCAAAGGCCATGACCGACTCGGTATCTCGTTCGCCCTTGACGTACAAGTCGAGCTTGTGCAACAATGTCTCGGCCAATTTCTTAACCCGTTCCTGCTGCACCTTTTGCATCTTTTCCATTTGTTCTTTTGACATGTGCGGCTGCTTGGCCTTTTCATCTTCGGTTCCACTAGCAGCTGCTTCACCATTCTCGCCGTTTGTCTTCTGCTGGTCTGAATCCATAGCCTCGCTAAACATTTCACCAATACTCAAATCGCCAATGATACCTAGTAGCATGGTCTCAGATTAATAATTGCCTTTGCTCGTTTTGTAACTAACAAATAACGGGGTTATATTTACTTCGGAAAGCATCGCCGCCAAACATCTGCTGAAAGTGTTCACGAGGATCCACAAAACCACCTTCGGGAGCCAAATCCTTGTCTTTACCATACTTGTTGTAATGGGCCCGTAACTGGGGGTCCATCAACACTTGGTATGCTTCTGAAATTTCTTTGAACTATAATTCCAAATATATGCACATGTAAGTTTAGGTCTTTGTGTCAGTGCGCAGTCGCTTATTTTCTCAGACAGTTCTTTAATATGTTGGCTGCAAAAAAAACGTACCTTTTCTTCTGCTTCCTCGGACTTGTTTTTATCTGGATGGTATACCTATAATACACGAAACAGTCAGTAAATTACTTCGATTCTCGGAGGAATTGCACTCGATCCTTACGATGGCCAACTTTCTATAATAGTAAAAACAATCATATGGTTATTTAAGCTTTTGCATTCCTTTCTTTTTCTTGTTCCTATTTTCCTTGTTTCATTCGAAACAACTTACCGGAATGCCTTCTTCACTTGAAGACTCGTGGCATTGACGGGCACTCCGAGAAGATCATAGTACGAGGTATCAATAGGATTTTCATCCGTTCCAAATTGCGGCATGGCTTTGTATGTGTGACGAAATAGAAGAAAAGGAAGAGAAGAAGAGAGCAAAAAAAAAAAAAAAGAACGCTTTCAAAAATGGAAAGTGACTTTTTGTGTATGGTTTCACTCGCCCGGCTTGGCATTTAACCACCCACACACATCATCACATCATCCATCCCTTTCACCGTTGTTTATTTACTTTCTTTTTTTTTTAATCTGTGAATCCAAGACATGTCAGCTAATACATTGAATATGTCAAGAACCGGGTAGCTACATAGACTTCCCGCTGGGTATCCGATACAACCGTCCATGGTGTCCAAACTGCAGCACACTCTTCTTGCAGGAATTTGGTTTTGACACTAGACGTTATTTGAGGCATATGAGCAAAGGAAAACAAAAACGTATATTCTTGCTCTCCGTCAATTGGCGTATAGGGTGGCAATGTCGCTGGCTGGGAGACCAAGTCCTCAATCATATCATCATCGTCGTCGTCAGAGTTCCCGCCAGAAGCTTGTTGCATTATATGCGCCAATTCGCTAGGTCGAACCTGAACACATCGACCAAATATTAATCCACGTTCAACCCAGCTATCAAGGACACGAAATAACGTTGCATTATCGAATAATGAGCAGACTTGTGGTAAAGATCCTAGCTTGGCCACTGCGTCAAAAAATTGTTTTGTGTGTTTTTGTTAGAACATTTTACCGAATAACCGATTGCTGGGTCGCATCATTCCCTTTTTCCCCTTTTCCCGACTTACTCTCAGCTCGGACTTTGCTCTCCCATGCTGCATGATCCTCAGCTGCTCGTGATATCTGTCTTAAAATGTCTGCAGCTGGTCCATCACTATATACAACCATACAAATACACGCACTCCGGTGAGTTAAACGTAATCTCAACCGACACAATGATAGTAAATCCTACGTTTTAAAATCGAGCGGCTTGTTCTTTGGTGTATATTCTTGATCTTGATGATGGTGGCGATGGTGATGATGACGGTGGTGGATATTATTGTTACTGTTTTTATTGGCTGTTACAGGTATTTTCGGATAGACTTTTGGCAACGATGCAGATTGGAGCCTAAAATCAGGAATCGGTGCGCATTCGATTCTTGCTGGCGTTCTTTCTTGCATTGATGCTCGATTCATGATTGAAGGTCTTCGCTGAGGCTGCCAAGGCTGTTGTTGTTGTTGTTGTTGTTGAGAAGAGTCCAAACCATCGTCATCGGTGACAAAGCTGCTTAGAATTTCGTCGTCGTCTAAAGTCGATGAGGACGACTGTTGTGTTGACGATCGAAATCCAGGTGTTGGCCGCCAGTCATCCAGTCCATCTAGAATATTCTGCGGATAATTTTCGCTGCTGCCGCCGATATGATCATGTTCTTGTTCGTCACCGTGTACGCCAATAGGTGCATCATCATCTGTAAACCCTGCTATAGGATCGCTTGTAGGTGGATTCTCAGTGTCATCTTCGGATACAATGTTGGAATGGATCCCATCGAAACTCATGACAAGCGTATCGTCTTGAGCAAAAAAATTATCGTTCTCATCGTTATTGTCAATAACTGCTGCTGTGAATCGTTCGTTAGGGTTGTAGGTAGGGTCTTCTGGATCGCTCAGCGATTCAATGGTTGATACTGTCTAATTATTTTACGCGTCGCTTCAGCGTCGATCGCCATATACACAAAAGGAACTCGTCTTTTAAATGTTTGCTCTTACTTCGAATGATCGATCAAATTGGTCTGTCACATGACGTTTGGAATTGTCTCTGCTGTCAACGTTGCTCTGTCATTCCAATTAGTCAATTGTTTCGAGCATTTAAAAAATTAGAATAATAGCCACTTAAATTTCATTGCGATGCTTACGTTCGGCCGTTTCATGAAGGTGGAGAGAAAGCGCAGCAAAGAAGCCGCGGCGGGAGCAAGCGCATTGGGCAATTAATTTAATGAAATAATAGTACGTGTTAAAGTTACAAGAAAAAAAATTACAAAATGCGTATAATTATATATCTATACGAGAGGGAATATATACGAAGGACTTGTTAACATAAATAAGGTAGACGAGTGTGGGAGAAAACACGCATATCTCTCACTCGTTTCCACTTTGCTGATTGTTAATACCAGTGGTGGCAATAGCCGTACTTGAGTATGATTTGGGCTTGTTCAGACCCAATTGTGTTGTATCATATCCTTTATCGGCCAAATAAGCTTTAAAGTCAATATCCTGCTCAGCTAAGAAATCAGGTCCAACTTCAGGTAATAAAAAGAATGCAGCTACACTAGCAACAAAGCAGATGGCAGAGCCAATAAGGAAAGGACCACGGATACCCATAGCTTCTTGCATAGGCTTGAAGGCTAAAGTGCCTACTGTTGCACCGACTTTTCCCATTGCTGTTGTTGTTGTTGTAGCAATAGTATACTTACTGAGTATGTTGCTCTGACCCAAATTACCGTTTTCAAACAAATACAGTAAACTTACCAGCAGCAATACCGTATCCAGTTCCTCGTACTGCCGTAGGAAACAGTTCCATGGCATTTAATCCCATACAATCGCCCGGTCCAAACTCACCGAAGGCAAGGAAAATACCGTACATGATCTAAATAGAATTGATGAAATCAGGTCAAGAACGCATACTTTACTTTAACCCGATTCAACCATCATCGTATAGCCCTATGACTATGATACTTACCACAAACATAGGGAAACAGTTGGCGGAAAGGGGCCCATAGGTTCCACCCAAGATAAAGCCAACAATGGCCTGCGCAAAAAGACCTAAAGCCAATGTTTTTCTCCGTCCAATCTTGTCAACCACTAGCGCACCACCAATTGCACCAGGGAGGTAGAATGCGTACAGCAGAATGTTCCATGCAGTGGTCTCGATCAAAGTGCCATTGGGTGCAGCCGTATTAATGATGATGGTCGAGAAAACGCCGTTGGGGAACGATACTACGTCATACGCAAACCATAAACCAGATGTCAGGAGCATACGTCTCCAGTACTTTTTCATAATGAGCCAGTAGGGTACTTTTTTCTGTAATGCTCCTTGCTGATATCGTTTCGAGTCTGCCATTCGCAGCCGGACTATACATATTTATCGAAATAACAGGTACATTAGTCTCTATGGTAGGATGGTTAAAACAGTCGTTCATTTGAATAAGGCTATGCTTACAGTACAATACAGACAAGGGTGGCACGATACCAAGGCCGAGGGCTAGTCTCCAGACGGGCTCAAGGTTGTCCTTGAAGATAGCAAGCAAAATCACAACAACGATGGCGGAAACTACATAGCCGACATCGATCACAAAGTTCGTGACCTACAAGTCTCGTGTGTGTAATCTTAGCATCATGCGCGCATAGAAGCCACTACTTTGGTCGGTACAAAAAAATAAGAAGAAGAGAGCTTACAAGGACGAATAAAGCTCCTCGTTTTCCAGGGGCAACATCGTCAGCTGACTCGCCCGCTGAAACCTAGAGTAGAAAATCAAAGAAATCTGGATAGTCAGCTAAATGCAAATCAAAAACACCGAAAGATATCATGGAAACTGCATTACCGACGAGCAAGGATATTCTCCTCCGACGCCTACGCCCAACACGCCGCGAGAGACAACCATCATCCACAGAAGACCGGTTGGGGTTACACCGCTGGATGCGGCAGACATGGCAGCACCGAGAATCACCAAGACAGTTGTCAGGATCAAACCGATTTTTCGGCCCACTCGATCGATGATGAGACCGAAGCCCAATTGTCCCACGATGGCACCGACAAACAAAGCATACGACAAGCGAGACGACATTGTGTCATTAAAGATCTCTGTGCCGTATATCTCCGTCATGAGCAAGTTGATGAAACTAATCACACCGCTTTGATATCCATCTGACAATAATGCAAAGCCGCTAAAGATGACGTTAAAGTACGAGGCGGTTTTCTTCTTTTTTGATCCTATAGTGACATGCTTGCCGTTGTCATTATCATCATCATCATCATCGTCAGCATAATGATCAGTTTGTAAGTCCTTGCTTATGATTCGATCCATGGCTTTGGCGGAGACATCGTTAGCAGGGTCTGCGCTTGATGGTTTGAGTGATGGCTGCTGTGGTGTCAACGAAGCACCAGCTGATGTATTGTCTGTCCCCATATCGTTTGTAGGTAGAAAGTAAAGTAGTGGGGAGAAAGAGAGAGAGAGAGAGAAAAGGGGTCACTTCAAAAAAAGAGAGAGAGAGAGAGAGAGAGAGGATAAAAAGTACCAGTCCTACATGCAATCATGTGGTGCTTCTCAAAGATACCCACATTCTTGGCTGTGTGCTTCTCAGGAACTACTTTTTTCCGAAGGACAAGTGCATCCTCAATCTGGTCATTTTGGACATTTTGGGCCAATTCGTTCAAATGCACAAACACCTTATTGTTGCCGCCAGAAGAACACTGGAGATAAAGCTTTGTACTCCTTTTTTTACGAGGCTTATAGTCTCTTTATAGGTCACTGCTCATTTTGATACTCGCTGCGTCGTCGCCGTAGTAACAAAATCGCCTTAGTAACGTATCTTAAATTCCTCTGTTGGCTTGTTTTCCGCGGGTATGACAGGAAGCACCTGTCAACATGGGATAAATTAACGTTTATATCCACAATCATACATAAATGTCGCTTATATGGATCGCAAATTGAGCACGGAGCATATTAATTGGTTGACTTTTGATTTCACCAAGATAAGTTTGAAAAATATTCTGCGTTGTACAAGATCAAGAAAACAGCACAGCCTTCTGATTCTATCCGCGCTTTCCGAGAAAACAAGGAGCGTTCCAATAGGAATACTAAACTCTATTATGATTCTAACTGTGGTGCATGCATTCATGCCCAAAACTCTGTCTAGCTATCAATGTCAAATCTACTACGTACCATTAAACACCAAGAGATTAGGCGTACTCATGATCACCTTGTTGGTGTATGCGCACTTAGGAACAACATGCAGCAAGATGGCGTGCCACTTGCTGCTGCAACGTGTCATTGTTGTAGTCGATTTTAGGTGAAGTTTATACTGACGTTCATAACAACCGGAAATACGGCATACTGAAACCACCTTATCAATTTCCATCTCCTATGATAGTACGTAACAGAACGCTATTTATGCAGTACAACTACAGCGTCAAAGTAGTTTTGCTGCATTACAATACGTTTATATCAGACTATATTTCATCTCTTGTTTCGATCCCTTATATATCACTTGACAGAAAGACTCTTGTATCTCGGAGCAGTGCATACATTTTACATCTTTTGTGTGTTAAGCAATGGGAGAAAGCAACTTTTGTTTTACCAGAATCATTGCTGAAAAACACTCACCCTTGCTATCTCTTTGTCCTTTTCGCCCAGGCGTTGTTGCACAAGGGCATCGTTGTCCACCTCCACGCCATACATCATTGCTTTTACACATATCGAGGGTCTCCTTGTTTTGGTTATGCGTCCAGATTGGTCGTTTGTATAGGTTTATATTGAATGTTAAATACAAATTTTACTGAATTGCACATGAACGTATTGTACATAGTTACGGTAATGTCTCTCTTGCAGACAACCTATTGGGCAATTTATTCGGCTGAAAGGTGTTTCATCTATTGTTCGATAACATAATGGGGAAAGGGCACGCCTCGCTTGAGCGTCGATTGATAACGCAAGGCGTAATCATCAGCGTGTCCAACGACGTACAGGGTGAAATAGAACTTATACCCAAAAACATTGTGAGGCCTTTTTGATTGATGAGATGATGGTGCAAAAACGGGAAGCACCGCATTTAAAAATGTAGAAGATAGTTGCCATGGTTCTCTTGCCAAATATACGACGCTTCTTTTCCAATGGTTGTTGAAGATATTTGATGATTATCCTCATTATATTTGAGATCGATTCAACGCAAGTGTGGATGTTGACCGACGTCGGCAGATAACGTTGTGATTTCCTAATTTACACCGCCCATCTTGTTCCTTTGATTATGTATTTGATGATATGCTACCGTCCACACATTTATATGACCAAACAATTCTCCAAACATCATAATCCACTGTTGGGGAAATTTCCATTGAAATCTAGGAATTATGAGTATTTCTGTTAAGCGACCATCCCTATTGGAGGGACTGATAGTCATTTCGGCGCTCATTATCAGTCGTCGCCCACGGTATGCAATGCCTTTGAAAGCGATCCAGAGACTAAGTCCTTCTTGACCTATTGGTAAAGGGTGACATGTCCTTGGAGAACATTTCCGTACACTGACCGAATTCAGTGCCTCAAACCAAAAACGTAGCCTTGGAGCGTCCATTTTACGGCAAGCCCTACATAAAGACGCATGTAGTCCAAGAGCAAACACATATTACTATCCCTGCCAACTTTAATTGATATGTCACCTTGCCACCAGTCAATGCACCAGTCGTGAATGGAATTACTGCTGGGAGAAGTCTTGTAGTGAAGAAGGTGCTCGTCCCCAGCACACCTTTCTGTGGCATCTAAAGACAAGACATAGTAAAAATTAAGCGGATCGTAATATATACCAAAAGGGACTATATATTAAGCTAAGTGGGACGTAATGCACAGTAAACGGTGCTCTTAACGTACAGAAAAAGCAACCGCAAAAGAGCAGGACTTTTCTCTCGGGGTTTATTATAACAT
This sequence comes from Zychaea mexicana, assembly GCF_025766255.1. Taxonomy (NCBI): domain Eukaryota; kingdom Fungi; phylum Mucoromycota; class Mucoromycetes; order Mucorales; family Lichtheimiaceae; genus Zychaea; species Zychaea mexicana. The sequence continues at coordinate 141,782 of NW_026516728.1, read as the reverse complement.
CATTAATTCGGCAACGGCAAGAAGTGTGCAAAGAGACGATCAGAGACACAATCTGAATTTTGCTGTGAAAACAGGCAACAGCAGGGGTAAATTCGCTGCGTCTCTCTTTCCTTTTTTTTTATCACATAACGAAGGCTCCGATCACGTACGCACAAACCCACATTATTGACAAGCATAAAACGGACGTAAATCATCAAGGAAGCAAAGGTAGTCTAGGAATAAGGAATTCAGGAAGAGCACAACACAGATCTTTCTCTTTTGGATAGTGACGAAGTTACGCGTGTGTCAAACCTTGAACGTTCCAACAGCTTTCCCCCTGAAACGGAAACTATGCGCATTGTGACGCAACGATTTGGCCAATTGACTTCGCACTTCAAATGCACAAAGGGATGGCGAGTGAACAAGGTGATCAATGGAGCAACGAATTACGCGCAAAAGTGTCAAAAGCTGTAGGAAGTCATCGTTTGTAGTGTTATTCTTCTGATCGTCCCAATGGATCTTGAACGCTGCTTTATAAGAACGTAGAACCGCACTAAAACAAACGAACCGATCTACTATGTCAGCAGCAATGTAAAACACTGAAGGATGAGTCGATTTCACTAGCGGCAGCGTATACTTATTAATGAGCGGGCCAACGTATCTGCAGCAGCACATACTTGGGATGGAGGATAGAACTTTAGCAATAGCATAAACTGGGATGGAGGATGGACGGAGAGAACTGTTGGCGGATAGCGACAATGGTAAAGCAACAGTTGACGAGCACGGTTGAACATAGAAGAGAACGGGTCTTTATTATATACTGCAGCGATGGGGGTATCTTTTTCCGCACACACATAACATTACGTACCACACACACAGTCAAAAGATAATATTAAAGTACTGTGCTGTTTGCCTTGTTGGGTGAAGGATTGTAAACTGGCTGCTGGGTGGATGGTGTTCTCAATACTCACTGATGGTGAATTGTCTACCTTGTCAGTCACGCCTAATTCTGGCATTTACTGCTCACAGAAAAGCATTTCTTCCGTGAATGTACTTGCTCATTCGCATTCGTGTCTTTGTTTTCGCTTGACACGGTGCCGTGCACGGCCCCATTCACAAACAAGCGCCGATATCATCGGAGGGTACAGCTCCGCATGGTGAAAGACACGTACCACTACATACCGCCGCAGCACACTTGTTTAGATGACCACCAAGCACACCCCCTTTCTTTTCCTTTCGTGATAGTCCCTTTGAGCCATATGCTGAAAGGCATACTATTAAGCAAAAGCCAATGAAAATCCATGGAACTTGGTGGAACTTTTTGAAGTCCCGAGCGTGACAGTCAAAAAACGTCTATATAAAGCGAGCAGTTTCGCTTTTCTTTTACTTCTTTTTTTTTTCTTCACTTTAGTTCGTTTTGGAAAGGCGTTGGGCTGTATGCGCGGGGGTCACTGTCCGTGCTATGATCAGTTCCGTGCCAGTGCTGGCGATTGTTCAGAGTTTTCTGATGATTGGATGGGCTCAGTGGTCCGCCATGAAGAGATGACTGCAATGTACCAGTGCGGGTCAGTGGAGGGTGAGGAACGAACAGATTATTATTACTATTATTTATTACACACATTATTTCACACAAATAAGAAAATGATAAGCAAAATAAAACAATCTTTTTCTTTTCGCACTCTTCTCATAAACGTTTTGCCGCTTTATTTATTTTTTTTGCTTTGCCTTTTTTTCGTGTGCTTGACAAGTTCCTTATTTTTTTGCCCACCCACAGCTCCGTGCTAAACAAAGCGGGGAACAATGACAGACGACAGTGACACGATCACAACGCGCTTTATCACACTTTGACACGCGTTTTCACTTTCTGTGTTCGCCTAAATTGCTTGTTACCGCGGATATGGTGCGACCCTCCTTGTGAGAAGGGAATATTTTTTACGAGGCAACACCAGAGCATACGCCAACAGACATGTATAACTGCCAGATCTTCAAATTGGAAAATCTGTATTCAGCTGCTCGTCTCTCTCTTTCTATTTTCCTGCACGTAGCTTATAAACTTGCGCTGACCATTCCGATGCAGAAAATTGCGCCTGCTTTCAAGGCATGATTCTTGGACCAAACGTCACTTCCAAGAGGCGACAAGAAGGCGATAAAGCTAGTGCAATAACCGCGCAAATAGTTCTTGCGAATATTAGCCGCGTTGTAAACTCTTTGATCTGCTCGAATTTTGTGTCTTTTGAGTATATCGATGATGACGCCTGTATTATAGATGTAGTTTATTGTTAATGAATAGTTCTTGTGTTAATGTGGTACAAAAATAGTTGATGTTCACAGATGCAACAGTAATACGGAACTATTACTCACCACTGTAATGTTTTTTGACGATGCAATATATAAACAGAAAGGGAAAGAATGAATCGACAGTGCTAAGGTTAATGATAATGAGATACATATTATAGATCTCGCTTGTATACTTTGATTTATGCATAGATATGTACCTGCTAATGGAACTATTGAAGTTTGAAGGGCGCAAATGGACGCCTTCAACTCAACAAGCCATCTTGCTGGCTTTCTTCTATAACTTCTTCTTCCAAATGAACTTGCACCTGATGAGTATGTGATTCCACTACTGCATTGGTATTATATTCTTGTTGTTGTTTTGCTTTTTGATTAAGCTACCATATCGCTACCATCTAAAAATGATAAATTTTAGCATATATAAGCTTGACAGGTGAATGCAACGGTAAAGTAGAAGAAGAACGCGATATTGTTTAGTCAATTTGAAGTTTTGCTGTATATATACTTGGTAGACAGTACTGTAGTAGCTGTGTTATGCAGTTATCCATGATTGCGTAATGATACTCCCTTGTGGCAGGAATGATGATCGCATTACTGTAAGTCTGTTGTACACTATATGCTACTACAGGCTATAAGCGATATATGTAAGGTTTTATTTATAAACATACACTTAAGCAATGGTGGCAGGAATAAGGAGAGCCCGATTGTTATAGTTCTTTTTCGCCAAAAGCCTCATTAAGCTGCTGGGTAATAAGAGCTTGCGTCTGTCTATAGGCAGGTGTCTTTTTAAGCGGAAAGCTAAAGAATCCATGGACTGTATAAAATTAAATTTTGCCTTATTGTTAACTCTGGAGCATAATGAAAATGTAGCTTTCTTACGCGACAACTTACTTGCACCGAGGATACGCACAGCGCAGGTAATAACTCCAGCTTCCAATAATTTGTGGGCATATTCTTCCCCTTCGTCTCGATGAGCATCGGCTTCTGCAGTTACCAACAATGCAGGCGGCAAATTTTGAAGCTCGTCAACCGTGGCCAATAATGGAAATGCCAACTTGTTACTTTTAGCATGATTGGGGATATAAATCTCATCAAAAAAGGCAGCATCGTCCTTTTTGACAGTGACGAAATCCGAGCCAGTTCCATATAGCTTGTTGGATTCATAATGTTCTCGAGTGGGTGCGGTTACTGGGTAAATTATAATTTGTGCCTTGATAGCTCTGTCGAGGCCGTGCTCCTTAGCCATCACTATACAGAAAAGAAGAACCAATGTATTATCAGTGTCCTTCTTTATATCTCTACCTGATTTGATGGTTTACATACACGCAGTAGTAGTCGCTAGATGTCCCCCAGCACTATCACCAATAACAGCAAGCTTGCTAGTATCCACATTGATACTCTTGCCATTTTCAAGCACCCATTGCAATGCCAAGAAACACTCTTCATTGATTACGGGAAATTTGACTTCAGGTGCAAGTGAGTAGTTGACAAACACAATCGCAACGTGATTGTTTATGCAGATCTGAATTAGAAGCAATGATTCATATAGTCAGTGACCATTTCCCATTATGCGACCTTTTCCTTCCTTGGTTCTTGATTGCTTTATACTAACGTCGCGTACTGGTTTACCGTGAGTACGTTTGGAGCAAAAAACCCATCCACCACCATGGCTGAAATTTGTAGTAAAATAAGTAACAAATTTAAGCTTGCTATAATTTACTTTTTGCTGCGGATTATGCAAACTGCGGACAAGTTATAAAATCCTTTTTTACTCACTAAAAGATGCCGCATGGAAGAACCTCGTTCTCAGTTCCCAAGGGCCGAAATAAGGTCAAGCGAAGCTCGGTGTCTTTGTAAGCTACAGTCCTGTCCTCTTCGATGATAACCGGAAGTTGCTGCGATACGTAGCCTTGCTCGATAGTGGCTCGCAGCTCTTGGATAGTAATCTCTCCATTACTGATACTAGGGAATGGAGTGCTTTTTGCTTGCTTGATATAATCATCGTATACGGGGTCTAGTGTTACTACTGCTGATGCTGCTGATGCCATTTTCTATCACTTATAAAGGTAAAAATTATAGTATAAAATTAAGTGAGGGAAGAGAAGGAAGGATCCGGTTGAAAAGCTCAGTATGCAGGAGGAGGCTTTGACTCATAAACATAGTTTATACACACGTAAGCTCAAAAACAAACCAAGACGGCGTAATTGACATCACATGCCCTTTGCCTGTTTATTATTACAAAAAACCATACTAATATAATCTTCACTAAATGCTTTCGAGGAACTAAACTCAAATGCGCTCATAGCATGCTACAACAGGTATGGATATGTGCAAATATAGTAAAGTTCCTTCTACATTACATCAATGCATCGAAAGCAGTACACAACAACGTCCTTTTAATGCCACCATTATATTCCACAAAGGCTTGCCCCGTTCGGTCATTTATCGTGCCATAAAACTTCCAAAAACTTTACTATACTTGTAAGCTTGCTCACATATATTGCCGCTGTATACGATTTACTTTGAACGGTAAGAAGACGCAAGTATCCCATGTGCCGCACCTTTTCATGTGTGTGCTATGGAAACGGGTTTTAAAGTCAGTCATCAAGAACAGCCAATCACTGTTGCCAAGTGGAAACAGGAAAAGCAGGTTCCTTCACGTTCGCGTATAACTCTTGCTTCCCCTCATCACTACACAAAGCAAGCAATGGCACATCAAGCACGCTTTGCTTCACTGTCTATACTCATCAGCTTTTTGCTGATGGTATTTATCGCACCATCATCAACCAATGCCACCGCGCTGACGTACAATGTAGCTGCCAATGAAAAGGCGTGCTTCTACCTCTTTGCTGATACACCTGGCAAGAAAGTCGGATTCTATTTTGCTGTACGCAATTCTTTCTTTTACACGATTAGGTTCCGCGATGCTACAGCATTCGCATTTGAAAGAAGGAATTCCGGAATTAATTGGCTCTTTTTTTTTTCTTCTTCCAGGTACAATCGGGTGGATCGTTCGACATTGACTTTGTAGTGCAAGACCCACGAGAAAGAATTGTAGTGGATGGCCAAAAGGCACGGCAAGGCGACTATGTGTTTACTGCGAATCATGTTGGCGAATACTCGTTCTGTTTCGCGAACGATATGTCGACGTTTGCCGAGAAGCTTGTCGATTTTGAAATTACGCTTGAACACGAAGTCAGACCCAACTACCAAAAGACTTCCTCGTCGGCGGCGTCGCAGGCTCCCGAACCCCTGAGTAACATGGAAGAATCCTTGTTCCGTCTCTCTGGATCGCTCACTAGCGTCGCACGCACTCAAAAGTACTTCCGGACGCGTGAAAACCGTAACTCGAGCACTGTCATTTCCACCGAGAGCAGAATCTTCTGGTTTGCCTTGTTGGAAAGCGCTGCCATCATTGTTATGGCCTTTTTGCAAGTCTTTGTCGTCAGAAACTTTTTCAGCGTCAAGAAAGGAGGTGTATAAAATGTCTTTTTGTGTGCGGGATGGTCTCTCTTTACTATATTCTCTTTATCATGTACTTTTTTTTCACTCTCTCTTTTGTTGCAAAAATGCCATCTATACATATAAACAGAAAAAGCCCATTGTGTCTTTTCCTTTCTCTGCGCAAATCCGGTTTATGCATTATCAGAAGCCTCTCATGCCAGACTTGAATTTCTATGATAGAAAGGGTGACAACATCATTTAGGCACTTATTAACAAACCAGCTTCGCAAGATGGGGACTTATCACAGAGTAATTGTGGTGGCAGGGACCCGACTTTTACCTTTCTTCCTCTCCCTTTAAACGATACGCCAGGTTCATCGAAATCCCGTCTCCTTTCCCATTCAGGCACGTAATCATCACTGCGGTATACACTCGGTCGATAAGTGGAGCGTCTGTGCGGGCTACGACTGCGAGATCGCTCACGGCTCGAGCTGGCAGAATGGCGTCGGTCTCTATCACCACGACGATTAAAAGAAGACACCGGGCTTCGTGATCTTGATGCTGGCATTGTTGGTGTGCGAGGTTTGATGTCTTGCTCGGGAGAAAGGCTAGCACTTAATACTGGCGATGCTTCTTTGCCAATCTTTCGTTTTTCCCGTAAAGAGCTATGATCCGGTACTACTGGGCTAGCACTGCGACTGCGACTAGGGCTGCGACTGCGACCACGGCTAGGGCTTGGGCTAGCGCTACGACGGTGATGACGGTGACTTGATCGCTTCTTTTTGCTACTGCTTTTGCTCTTTTTCTTTTTATCCTTCTTGTGTTCCTTCTTGCTCTTCTTCTTGCTCTTTCGCTTTTTCCGTCTTCGTTCTTCGGCCTCGCTGTCACTTTCTGAATCACCTGACTCGCTATCAGATGGGCTGCGTGACCGGGATCGCTTTTTGCTACTCTTTTCTTTGGTTTCGTCGCCGTTGCCCTTGACTTTGTAGATGGAAATGTCAGTCAGTAACCACAAGAAAATAAGATTTTTCCTTCTCCCACTTTGCAAAGAGCCTCAGCAATGCCACCCCCCTTCCATCTCTTCTCCGCCCTTTTCCCCTCCCACACACTCTATCCTCACGATTAATATATCCTTGTCCCTGCAATCCCATTAAGATAAGATACAACAACGCTCGCATCTCGGCCTCTACCAGTTCATTCTTTACGCCAGCTCCTTTTTAACAACACCCGTTAAACAAACACTCACGTTTGACTCCCGGTGGTAGTTTGAGCATCAGTTCTCCTGAGTTGCCAATCATGATGGTTTGCAGAGGTCTGTCGCGTTCATCCACCTGTTCGTTTTCAATAATCTGTACGATATCATAGCCAGAGACAACTCTACCAAATACAACGTGTTTTCCGTCCAAGTGTGGAGTAGGTCGAGTCGTGATGAAAAACTGGGATGATTGCGTGTTAGGTCCTCGATTCGCCATACTGAGCAAGCCGTGCGTGGTATGTTTTCGTGCAAACGATTCGTCGGAAAACGTCGCACCGTAGATACTTTCGCCTCCAGAGCCATTACGTCGCGTGAAGTCACCACCTTGGGCCATAAAGCCTTTGATCACGCGATGGATGATCGATCCTCGATAATGGAGTGGCATATTGCTTACTTTGCCCAAGCCCATTTCACCTGTTTATCGATACATTAATGTGTGTGAACTAAAGGATCAGAGAAAGTTATAGAGAAGAGGAAAAGGCTTGTATACCGGTACATAGGGCACGAAAGTTTTCAGCAGTTTGAGGGACTTCATCTGCGAACAATTCAAAGATTATTCTGCCGACTACAATAAGGAATCAGGAAACGTTAAAAGAAGGTTTCGCCCGAAAAGAAAAGTTAAAAGGGTAAGGGCTAAGGGCAAGAAAAAAAAAAGCTTGAAGCGCGTATAAGCCATTGTCAAAGAGATGTCGAGGGAACGCTTACTCCTTTTTCCGTCAATATCAATGTCAAAGAACACGCGTGGATTGACCTTCATAGTGTGTATGCGTGTATATGTGGAGCACAAACGTCGTATAGAAATAAAAGGAGCGTCGGACCAAAAAGCGAGCATAGAGTTGACTTTGGGTGACTGCGGGTTGGTTCAACCCTTTGCAAGGTAGGTGTCTATACAAAGGATGTGTCTTGGATAAGCATACAGCAAGGGAAGACTAGGGGGAATGGCTGATGATGATGGAACAATTCCATGGGGATTCTTTTGCAAGTTAGTTTTCCAAGGTAATCTTATTAGTGAGACGACTATATAAAGCGTTTTTTGATGTCGATCCCATCCATCCATCCATTTCATCCCACATAGGAATACGGCCGTAAGGTTCCCAAAAAGGCAGTTTTCAAACTTTAAATGTCAGATCCTTGGAATATGAGAGCCATTGCGTGTGCTTCTTTTACACGAAACACCTCCTTCAGTTCTTTCTCATTTGCAGCATGTCAGGTGGTCCATCCAAGCAGGGGAGATTACCACCAGGGTCCAGCAAAGAGGCAGGTGCTGTCGGCTTCTCGGTGATTATCAAACTCATTTTCTTTACATTATGCATGTTTGTTTTACCGATCGCCACGTACTATTACTCGGTTGATGGTCTATTTGAAGGTAAAAGGAGATAGCGGTATTGACCATACACGTACGATATCTTGGTACGGAAAGAAGCACTCATGCTAATAGCTTATAACCTGGGTCTGCACAATTTGCGTATGATAAGGCAACGGAACGTATGCAGCAGGAGCAGCTGCGGGGATGGCAAACTTAGTTGCACTATGCTACATCGTCGCAGCAGTGTTGGAGGACAAGGACAAGGATAAGGACAAGCAAGATTAGGGAACGGACTCTGCTGATCCGAGAATATGTCAAAATGAAGAGACAAATGCAAGCGTCCAGAAGGCCTCGCTCTTAAGGGTGGTGGTAATGCTTATTTCTGTATACAAAGAGTCAGCACTCTGTCTTTGTCTCTCTCTCTCTCCCACTATCTCGCTCGAACCCCTCGCTGTTCCTTCTTTCTCCATCCTACTACTTCAATTCTCTTTTTCCCACTCTCCCTTAAAGAATCTTACTACACTCTTTTTCTTACGTCGCGCGTAGTCTCCTTTTCCCTTTGGCTCTGCAGAACCATGTTCCTTAATTTCATGTGTGTGTGTGTGTGTGGTGTATGGTGCGGGTTTGCTTGGATCACACAGGCACATACATTCACAAGATTCTCCCGTACCATGTAAAATACTTCAGTAAAAATAACTGCTACTACTGCCACTGCTATCCCCTTTTTTTTCTCGGTTTACATTCCTGGATTTCGGGTTAGGAAGGAACTTGGACTGTAACTCCGGATAAGCTTTTGGCGCATATATATTCAAGTGTTCTTCGGTTTTTTCCTTTCCTTTGCATCTTCGTTTTCTTGGTAGTACTTCTTCTCATCCTTATCTCCCAAAACTACTCGTGCACACACCTCCTCCATCTACGTCTTGTTATGTTATGAGCAAAGACTTTGTGACAGTCGATTACTTCTCTCACAGCTGGGACGGCTCAGATCTCGGCTGTGCTTCTCAAGAACTCAAACGACAAATTTCTGAGGTTCGACGCAAACTCATTACCGCTGAACACGACCTCGAAGCCCAGCATGACTCGCTGCACCAATGGGGCCTTGGCTCGCCAAAGACGGCTAGTCGCGCACTCTCCACCTTGTCCAAAGAGAAGCATCGCTTGCTGAGCGACGAGTACCGGTTAGCGCGGCTCAACAACATCTCCTGGCGACAGCACAAAGCAAGCTTGCCAAACGCGCCCAAGATTGATCCCATTACTATTAACTGGCAAAAGAATTCAGACGTCATTTGGCTATACGGTCCACTCTTTCGACGGAATGAGAACGATACTGATTTTGAGAACCGGCTCGGATGCGGCGGCATTGCCAACAACCAGCAGCAGCAAGCTCAACAAGCCGATCAAACATCGCCGTCTTTAAAACCAGCGCTTTGCAGACGTAATTTGACAAAAGAAGAATATGTGCACAAACTGCTAGGCGAGAAGGTTTTGAAAAAGTACAAACGACGAAGCTTTCCAATGGTGGATCGAACTGTGGATTTGGCAGCACTAGATGATGGCAGCAGCAGCAGTAGCAGTAGCAGCAATAATCCCAAAAAGAAGGAGCTTCGCTTTAAACCCGACGTTTTGGAATACATCTACCACGCTGATGTACCCCTTCTGAATAACAATCTGCGCCGCGATCCTTCTACACGAGGTCGACCGGATCCACGTAAAGCAGCCTCCAACAATGGGAGTTCACGAGGTGCATCATCAGCAGCACAACGGGCCAAAGCGCTCCTCCTAGCTGCGCGCTCCTCTTCGTCGTCTTCGTCACCGCCAGAGAAAACAACAACATCAAGATCACCAGTATCGTCAACACCAGCATCTCCACCCCCCACGAGACCATCATCACCACCCCGCCATAAGCGATCGCCGATCATGCCACCAAGTCCTCCTTTATCTCCCTCAGATGAAGGTTATATCAAGTTTCATTCAAACGATACACGCTCCTCTGCCCCTGTCAACAGTATACATGTACGGTCACCAGCAACATTGACTCAGAAGGAACAGGAACAACAACAAGGAAGCGGGTGGCTATGGTCATTCTATTCAGCATCGCCACCGATACAGCAGCAGCAAGAAGAACAAAGCGCTGTCGAGTCCATTCCAAGCCTTTGCGCCAATCTCTTTTCGCTATCGGCCGAAATGCTGACTTTGATGGGGACAGTGGCCGTTTACAAAGGTGTTAGCTACGGACTAGGATGTCCTGCATCCCAGCAACAGGCTCGGGCAGCTGCTGTTGCGGCTGCTGTTAACCGATCCAACCTTTGCTCAAAATAAGTTACTACAATTGTCCTCCCCCTCCCCCATAAAAAAGTTCTATATCCCCTCTTCCTCTTCAACTACTCATCTGTACGCTCACACGCGTATGTAAAAGTCATTTCACCACGTCCTTTTCTAACTATCATTTTTTCATGTCACATTTACTCATACTCATCAACACCTACTATTATGATCAAATTATACATTTTTCAAGCTGTAGTCATCCATAATTGTCTGTATCATCAGACTACAATATCGAAAAACACATTAAAATAATAAAAACTCTAGTAATATTAACAACAGACATCAACGACGTCCAACTATAGTTTTGTAGCTTGTTACTCACTAGATATCAGCAAAGAATGAATATCTGGTGGCTAATGCTTTACAGTAACGTGTACTTTTGATATTGGAGATTCCCCTTTCCTTTACTCCCTTTCCTATCCACTACTATGACTAATATGTAGCAGCTGTAACAAACATACAATATTGTTCTTGGAAACTTGTTATCTTTTACTGTAAAAAAGAGAATATGTTTGTTTTACGTATTATGTTTCTTGGTAGTAAAGGACAATTTTGTATCGTTTCTTTTTACTCCCTGGTATTGTTTGGCTACAAACTTTGAAAAAATGCGCCTCCTTCCCTCCAAAAAACAACAACAACAAGGCACTCATCTAACTTCACAGGAGGGCTGTCTTTGAAGGGGAGAGTAGCTTCTATCAAGTTCTTTGAGGATATGGGTGATGTCGTGAGGATATATGATGTATACGTATGGCTGCTGGGGGAAAAAGTAATAGCAATAGCGTTGTGTATTCGGCGCACAAGCCAGGAGCGAGAACTCGTTGAATAAACTTTGCAGATAGATCAAATGCAGATGCGAATATATTTAAGATTGCAGCCAGTTCTATCGCACTGTCTTTTTCGTTCTCCTTAAACGGCGTTGTTGTCGTTGTCGCTGTCATGGTACGTAAGACAACGAGTGATGTTAGATTTCGATAGTCCCCCACCCTCTCCCCTTTAAACTTATGTCACCTGTCGTAAAATCCTAGTGCACGGCTACAGATTCTGTAATCTTTCTCATACAGAAGGTTCCGGTGATATGCATTGTTATATGTAAGCAGTAGTATGCTGAATTCAATTTTCTTCCCTGCTAATGTATGTGCACATCGAACAATGATAGTGCACGAAAGATAGTTAAAAAAGGTTGGGCGCATGAGATGCAAAAGTAGGAAGGGGGAGCTGTCGAGACAAATTATGACAAACAGCACTGGGTGCTGGTGCACTACATCATGCTGTATGTACTGCTGTCGCTAGTTCCCTAGCCAACATCTGCATTTAGCAGCATAAGTACCTGTACGTATTCACTCTTTTTTTAACTTTCCATCGCCCCCTTTTCAGTGGATTTGTCTTGTACACAGACAAAGAGAACGTTCCCACAGATAGGAGAACGTAAAGCCCCGGGGTATACACCGCAGGATGGGGTTGAACGGGAACTCTTAATTTGGACGAAAATAAGTGGATGACAAGGAGGGAAGGGGTTGCTCGTGTATTTGATGGTGTTGCGTGAACCAATGGATGAAGGTTGTCTCTACGCTTCAGAAAATAAACTTTATTTTGGTATCATCGTCGCGGAGAGAGAGGGGGGAGCATATACCCAGGTCTGGGTATTTTTTTCTGTACATGTGTAGACGCAAAGCAACTATCTACACAAAACGTGCATACATACATAGGTAAACAGTTGTATCTATTCATAAACGTTGCACTCCATACACAGGATTATTCTAGAAAGCAAGAATAGACATACATTCACTAAATAAAAATATCTCATGTGGTCCATTGACGTATGTGTACTGACGGAATATATGTACGTGATCTGAACTAGAAAAATCATGTCTGATCTCGATACTGTGGTGATAGGAAGCTTAATTTAAAGTTCTGATGGCCTGTCAACTACTCAAGTACAGAATGGAAGAGAAACACTGATACGTACACACCCACCCTTATAGCAAATATACAGGCGTGTTATGCAGTTGACCTCGGTGTACATAGTAATCGGAGTACATAGTAATTGGCGTACTGACCCTTTTTATTTTTCTCCCGAATACTACTGTGTTTTTTATACAAGACATAGCAATGACGACGGCTTACATCGAAAGATACTTATTCTAATTAACTTGGACACAAAACACACACACACAACAGGCTGATACTCAAATTACAAAGAAAATGCGCCTAATACAATAGGAGAGCAGTAGTAGAAGCAGTAGATAGATGATACGATGAGAGGCACTGAAAGAGAGTGAGAGCCACCCTTAACTGAGAGAATGTACATCCCATGTAGACAAATGGTTGCAGGTGCTCCCCACTCCTCCTATCTTCTCTCTTTTTATTACTCTCTTGCTAGGTCAAAGAACAACAAAGCTCTTCTACCCTCCCTTCTTCAGTTCGTCGTCCCTAAACCTGACCCTTCATTTGCCAATACAAAAAGAAACTAGAGACGCATGCACATAAAGAGAGAGAGAGGAAGTTTAGAAGATTTACATGACTATGTTGAAGGTCTTTCAGATGAGACATAACTAAGTCCTTGCCGGTTTAATTGAACCAATTTTTTCTCTCGCTCGCTTGATATCAATCCACATATAACAGATTTAATATAAGCCTGCTACGTAAATACTTGACATTATCTGTCTGTACACAATAGATACTCGTCGTTGTCGTTTTAATCGTGATATTAGAGATTGCATTATGTATATGCCAAGAAGAGCCCTACATAGGATGTTTTTCTTTGCATTCTTCTGATGTATACTCTCCCTTCCTTTCTTCTTTCTCTCCTCTTGCCTTCCTTCTTGCTTTCCACTTTAAACAAAAACGAAAAAGCACATAGCAGAGATAAGATATGCAGCGCGAGTTAATATGCTCCTACTACATCCCATAGCCACCCACCAAGACGTATAAAGGAGAGCCCCATCAATAAAATGCAGTGCTACCATGTGCTTACAATTCTGTAAAAGGCAAACTACTCCCAATCTTGATTTTTCCCTCTTCTAAATTTGTTTCGCGCATAATGCATAATGACGATTCTTTTGCCTCAAAACACGCCAGGTCTTCTCTTGTTCTACTTTGGATTTCCAGCACTAGTGGTGTACTACGTTCGTTCCTCTTTTTCTTTTGCGTTGTTTGATGTATAATTTTGCTTTTTAATTATCAGCATGTGTATGTGCATACATTTTTTATCAACTTTCGAGAATTTTTAAAGCTGCCTGCAACAGCAGCAACAAGTAGCCTATTCATTGAACCAAATGTCTACCTTCACTCCCTTTCCCTTGCCAGGTCTTCTTCACGTTTTTCTTCTTCGCCTTTCATGCACTAGCTTATAGTTTGTCACACTATGCGCCAGCAAACCACCGTCTTTTTATTATCCCTGTACCAAAATTCTCTTATAAGCGATCGAGGCAGATCGATCTTATTCTTGTTTTGACTATACCCGATAAAGTTCTTGCTATATTCTGACTACGTTTCTTGTATTCTCTCTTAGTAAACCAAAGGGGCTCAAAAGACCGGAATATTTGTTCTCGAGTGAGTAAAGAAACCTCAAGCTGACATGATTTACGTACTGTAAATCAGTGACTATACACTGACATATGGCGCAAAAAAACACATGTTCATAAAAAGTTTCTTTGCGTTGTTTATTAGTGTTTATCTCACTACAATTTCTCTCGTGCTTGTATTGAAAGTCATCGACATATAAAAAGTTGGGCGCTTTTAGCGCTGCTTGGAGCTTCCTAGGAGCTGGTATATCATGTGCTCAACTACTAGCTACATCAAAAACAACAAGGAGCAAGACGCCCAAACATTTTGTACCCTGCATTTTTTTCATTTGTCATAAAGTATCCAAGTTACGATCGCGATAGCATATATTCTAGTTACACCTGACATCTGTGGGCTCTCTTACTGATTCTAAGCAATGCGATCAAGCTTAGTCGGGCCCAATATACCAGAAAAGAAGAAGGTCGTATGTGTGTTGTTACACACACTCACAATCCTTTTGTACTACCGGATCAAACGAATCTACAGTACAGATTGAAAAGTATGTAATCTATTGTGGAAGACTTATAGACCTTCCCCTACAAGGATATGGTCACTTCCTTGCGGTACAAGTGCATGGAAATATAAGTGTAGTCTGGCGCTATGTCTGGAAAACCCCCTATTGGGAAGAAGCCAGGCCTGTATATGGTATTGATACATATAGTGTACGAATAATCTACAGTATAAAATATTAGAAAAATATCAAAGCTTGACCGCTGGAAGTCACTCATCGTATACATGCCACACAGATATCAGTAATGCATCCGAACGGCTTCAGAAGCCTTGAGGGAGAAACGTTACGACCGACTATATGTGCGTAAGCGTGAGAATCGGTACGCTTGTGCATGTATGCAACAGCGGTATTACTGCACCCCTTGTTACCCTGAAACTATATTAGCATACTTATCATGCTTCGAATAAAATAAGGATCCGGGCAGCTAGAGTATATGAAAGCAAGTCGAGCCATAGCGACAACAAAGACAGAGAAAATACCAATATTTAGTAAAACCAATCGTGTCGACGAAGCATTAATCGTCAAAAACAAATCAACAAACCAAAGCTTAATACTCCTTTACATCGCGTACATGCATTCTCAAAACAAAAATCTATATGAGCAGCTTAGGTGTATACAGTGAACTTGTACCTAATGGCAACGGGGTTTGCATACCTCGCCTTCGCTCCATCATAATAACTCACGGACAAGAACAAAGCCCTGTCATTTGTTGTCACCACAGTGTTGGTCTCACAGTGTTTCACGACGAAGCATATTCAAAGTCATTGGATACGGGTCAAACTGACAAAAGTCCGCTTGCACTCCGAATACTTTAGCCTTCCCCCATCGCAAAAAACCGATTCTCTCTCTTTACAAAAAAAAACCGCGCAAATAAGTACGTTGTTGAAACAGTACACATACACACAAGCACAACGCAATATAAAGTGATGATTACGCGCGGGCGCAAACGGCGATTGAGCCCACAAGACGAAGCCGACGATAACAACGACACTGCAACTAAACGAACACGTGGAAAACGAAAACTTGTCGCGTCGGACACTCCCGTTTTGCGGTCTTCACGCATAGCCGCGCGATCAACGCCTTCGGCACTCCAGATCGACGTTGCTGATGCTACCCCAACAACAACAAAAACAAAAGCGCGTCGCAAACCTTCTTTGCAAGAAAGCAACGATGCAGAAGCAATAGCAGTACCATCCCCTATACCATCAACTGCTATTGTGAATGAAAAGACTAATACAGAACACTTGACGACCAGGAAAAGAAAACGAAAGCATAAACAGCAAAATCATCCGTTGTCCTCGCCTTCTTCTCCTACATTGCCACCTCCAGCATCACAAACGAGAACAACATCCCCGACACCTTCTTCAAAGTCAATACCTTCACCACAACAACAGCCGCAGACCCCCACACAATCACAGACACAGACACCACGAGTCATACTTTCAGTCAAAAAGAACAAGCCAGGAAGACCAGCGAAACGAGTCAAGCGTGGTCGCACAAAGAAACAGCCACAGGAGGTTGTGGGCGCTCTATTAGACGAAGCAAGCTTTTATCGGACGTTTGGTCATAAATTGACCGAAAGCGAAGCCAACACTGTCCGCGGCGCTCCATCTGATAAGGATAAGGAGGTTTATCATATGGCGAAGAAAATAGCTGAGGTAAAAGAGAATGGAGTTGACAGGAAATTCGCAGTGTAGTAGAGAGTGAAGGGAATTCGATTTGTGTGCGGTATTAGTAGGAACGTGGGGAAATTGACTGAGATAATTGGGATACGTTGTATAGTCGAAGGATAAGCGGATATCAAGGTCATCGTCTCCGTCGCCGCACTCGACTACAACGACAGGCAGTGGTGGTAATGGCGAAACAGTTCCGGCTCCACCCAAGATTGACAAGATACAGTTCGGCAATTATTTGATTGACACGTGGTATGTGGCGCCATACCCTGCCGAATACAGCCAGTATCCGATTCTCTATTTCTGCGAGTATTGTTTAAAGTACATGAACAGCAGCTTTGTCGCTGGTCGACACAAGGTATATATGTGGTTTTTTTGGTATATGTATGCTTTGATGACCATTGATGCGTTAGCTTACCGTTAAAACCTCCAATTCTTCTAGATGAAATGCACGGCAAAACATCCCCCCGGTGACGAAATATACAGAGACGGCCAAATTTCTGTATTTGAAGTGGATGGTCGAAAAAATAAGGTAAATTTATTGTTTAGTGGAGATACTCTGAGTAATGTGCATGAAGGGTCAGTGAATAGGTTGGATGGTGTATAGCTACAGCTATGTCTAATCGTGCAGATGATGATGTAGCCGGTTGAGGGGTGGGGAGAGAAGGTTGGGAAATAGATGGACATTAGACAAGGAAAATAAGCTAATAAAGGAGCAATATTTACATTTACTTTGTATACGCATTATAGATTTATTGTCAAAATTTATGTTTACTCGGCAAAATGTTTATCGATCACAAGACGCTTTATTACGACGTAGAACCGTTCTTATTCTACATCATGACTGAAGTGGACGAACAAGGGTGCCATATTGTAGGTTATTTTTCAAAGGTGAGTAGTGTGTGTTTTCGTCAATGCGATACCAAGAATTATGGGAAAGCGAGAGATAATGGAGGGATCTTTAATCTTGGTGTATCTCACGTCATTTTTATGTAGGAAAAACGATCCATGATGAATTACAATGTATCGTGTATACTGACTCTCCCTATACATCAACGAAAAGGCTATGGACAATATTTAATTGATTTCAGTAAGTAAATGAGCACGGGGCAACAAGGACGACAGCGATTTGTATCTGGGCGGAGAGTGGGTAGGGAGGAGGAGGTATTGGGTGGCAAAGCTAACTTGACAGAAAATTTTCTAACCGGCTCATAACAGGCTACCTATTGACCAAAAAGGAGGAAGGCAACGGATCTCCTGAAAAGCCACTTTCAAATCTTGGCTTATTAAGCTACCGCAAGTATTGGAAGGACGCGCTTTTCCGACAACTACAAAACCAGGAAGAGGCTATTAGTATTGAAGGTAAATCTGATAAAAAGGTCTTGGGAATTATTCTTTGTAATAACTGTAACGTATATGATGATTTTAAGAATTGAGCTTTCGAACGGGGATGACAGCAGACGATGTGACATCAACTCTACAACTGACGGGCATATTGAAGGAGGATCCAAAGCTGGAAGGAGAAGGTTATATGATGGCAGTAGATCAGGAAACAATTGACAAGCATATCAACAAAGTGAAGGCACGCGGGTTGCCACAAGTGGATCCAACAAAATTGACATGGACCCCTTATGTACTTTCTCGTGAACGGTTAGTCGCCTTAACCAGTGCTACAACGACTCCTACCACTGCTACCCATCCTGCCGTTGCTATCAATACCTCTGACAAAGATAATAAATAAATAAGTATGCCGCAAAAAGGATACCATCATTTCATTGCATTATAAACGACAACAACAAATTGCTTTTTCAAACGCTGTTTATTCATATTTTGTATTGGTTTTTGTTTGTGTATAAATGTCAAAAATACAGTTTTGGATGGAGGATGTACAACTTTTTTTTGAGATGCGAAGGAAGAAGAAAGAAGATGGTAATGATGGGGTTTTTTTACAGTACTTTATTTTTGCTGTTGCGCAGCCAGGCGCTCAGCTCGCTCACGACGCCATCGGGGACCATGCTTGAGCTCAAAATACAAGGGAATCCGGGACACCAAAAGTATACCGGATGCAATTGTAAAAGTCCAGCCAGCATCGAGCAGCTGAAGGGCTGGTAAGACGACAGTGGTAGCTAAAGCACCAGCAAGACAACGGAAGATGTTGTTGGATGCAGTAATTGATGCTGAGCGTGTGGGATACAGGTCGACGAGGAGCGTTTGGATTGCATTGAATATAGCTTGCGATGTAAAACCCACTATAAACGTCAAGAAAGAAGGATAAAGACAATTGATTAGAATATGAATTCATTATAGGACAGTTCACACACAGGTTATGTCGAGCTAGTAAAACTTACAGAAAAATTGGATTGACAAAGCAATAGCAATGTGTGCACCGACGTAAAGACACCAGCCATAAACGACAAGAAGAATGTTGAAGATAAGTGAGTGGATCCATACTGTCCGCATACGGGCATGCTCAATAGGAAGATCCAGATCGATGTGTTGTGTTGTTGACGGCATGGTAGAGCTACGTCGTCGCATACGCTGATAATCCCGATTCAAAATCTTGCCTTGCACGATCGAGCCGACGATACAGCCAATGCCATTTGGAAAATATGAAAAGCCAAGCATGACTTCGTTGAGATTGTAAAGTTTGCTGAACAAAAAAGGGACACTGGTAGTAACAGCGTAACATGATGCGTATTGGACACTGTAGTAGACGAGCAGGAGCAAGATATCCTTTTCCTTGGCGTAGAGCAATGGCTGAACGGGGCCAAGAAACCATTGGGTCCAGGACTTTGTCTTCTTCTTCTTTCTTGAGGCAAACGTAGCCGTCGACTGTCGCTTTTCTTCATCGATTTGTTGTTGCGTTTTGTTTTTCTGTTCCTGTCGATGACGCCACCATTGTATCGGTGTTGGGTTGGCATAGCCAGAGCCGTTGCCGACGAGGGATCGCAAAGTCTCGGGAAGACAAAAGCCAAGCAAGATCCAGTGAGCACCACCGAAAATGGCTAGGAACCAAAAGATCCATCGCCACCCCATATATTGGGAAACGACACCGCCAACGGCAGGACCGATAACTGGGCCAAGATTCCATCCCAGAGAGTACCATCCAATATAGCCACCTCGCTCTGCAGGGTGTGTCACATCGGCTATTGCAAAGAAGGACATCATAAAGAAATTAAGCCCTCTTTGTTGCAAAACAAACTACAGAGCATAACGAGGAAAGCTGTTGTGCCGTTACTTACCGATAGTACCAGCGCCAATAGCAATGACTGAGGCGGCACCAAATGCCTGGAGCATTCGAAAGACAAGAAGTAATGTGTAGTTGGTTACAAGAGCAAGACCCGCGCATGCCAGGATGTAGATGAGCAGAGTTGCAATATATACAGGTCGACGGCCACGCGTGTCCGCCAAGGAACTCCAGAAAGAAGGTGATAAGGCTTGCCAGATCATGAAAACAGTGACAGACAGATTCCTATATAATGAATTGTACTCGTGAGTACAAAGAATCCAGGGCTACATACTTTTCAATAGGTCGCAGTAATGGTACTATGCATATATGCTACTTACACTTGTTGTGATGTGATATTTAAATCCTGACGGAAGTTTGAAAACGCGAATTGATATTATTAGCAACATGCGCGACAACAACGAAACACCAAAAGTCCGCTCGTTCTTTGTTTTCTAGATGTTTGACTAACCATTTCAACTTTATTCATTGCTGGAAAGTAGCTGTTGACAGAGAATGGTGCAAAGAACGCGGCTACAGAGGCCAAGAGAACAATCCAACGTTTTTTCCATAGTGAAAATATGGTGTAGGGCTCGTCTGTGATGATGGTTTTGCGCTTTGCTGACCCTGTTGTATCGAAAATGATTGACCGCTCTTCTTCGTCAAAAGAGGAGGATGAAGTATCGCGGATGCTTGCCAACAAGTGCTCGTGGTCGAACAGTGTAATGGTGGTGACACCTTGCCAGTCTGTTAATCGCTTTTGGCTACGCTTCGAGCCGGATCGAGATAGATAGCCGCTTTCGTCGACAATAGTGCTTGAAGTATCGTTGCTACTGCTACTGCTGCTGCTGCTGTTTTTCCTGATTGAGCTGTCATCGTTTGCGACGAGCGTCCGAACTGAGTCCTGACGATGGAAATGGGATGCGCAAGGTGCACTCGAAGACCGGTGATGTTGTGATGGCTGTTTCATGACGAGATAAAGAGTGAATGGTACTCTTGTCTATATACAAATGGATACTCGCTAGATTGTATGATACAAGAGAAGAAGAATCACGGAAGATGATGATGTGATAAAGAAGGAGGGAGGCAAAAGAAATCAACAACACACGTTATATGTAGATACGAGAAAGGATTGGAAGGGCACAAGCAATTGAGAGAGGTGCAATGCGTGCAATGCGTGTTGTGTGTGCTGGTGTTGTATAAATGAAAGAAAGGTTATACTTCTTTTTTTTTCTGCTTCTTTATGGAACATGCCAGTTGTAATTTATATAGGCGAAGAGAAATGAGAAATCTGGCACCGACAAATGCGATTTACGTGGTGCTGCCCCTGACGATCATAGTGTTGCAGAAAATGGTAATTAAAAAGGTTACTACTTAAACGGGAAGGATACGTGAGATGGAAGAAGATCCTTGGCAAAGAGAAGGGGTCGGAGAAGGAGTGAGGTGGGGTGGGGTTCTGGTTAGTGTGTATCTAGGACGTATTAGTAGTAATAGTAGTAGTAAAGGTGGTGGTGGTGTGATAATTGAGTAGAGAAGTGGTAAGGTAATTGGTGTTCCTTGCATAATGAACCGGAGATCTCGAGCCAATATCTGAAAAGACCAAGAGCCCGGCAAAGACCGAATTAGGCCTGATGTTACTGTCGATCTCAGGTCCCAGTTGCCCTTTTCGGGTACGACTGGAAAATGCCGCTATACGTAATTGATCTGCAGCCAATGTTATTCTTCTTCATATGTTCTTGGGATTACCGGATACATTTGGATCCGTGATCCGGTTACGCACTCTTTGTACTTTCTCGTGTCGTATCTTGCACTTTATAATGTATACAACACATTTCATTCTTTTCTTGGCTATATACTCATCGGTTCTTTTGATATGCGTGTCCATCTCAATGATTATAGTGATAGTGATGAGGTCCTACCCAAACAGCTGGGTCACAATTTTTCGGATAGTGTTTTGACGTGTGTGTTGCACGAGCTTTTTTTAGATTTTGGCTATGCTTTGTGGTTGCAGTAGCATATATCATTTGACATCGCCCATTCAGCAACAACATTTAGCGTTACACATTGTAAAAACGATCGAGTTCCTTCGTTATCATCTTCACTAAAGAACAAAACCGACACCAGCTACAAAGAGGGCATGAAGACAACCTCGTGGTATAAAAAAATAGAGCGTATCCGCTTGTTTAAGTGCGATTGTGTGCTGCTCTTCCTCCTCACCGCCTGCAACCAAATTGCGGACTTAAAAGATGTAAAGATGAGGGAAGGAGCTTACAGAAAATAGGGGATTTCTGTGTACAGCAGCAGCTTTCTTTTCCCTCTCTTTCTTGCCACAATCGCCAAGCTTTACTCACTCTATAATAGGTCGCCAATTTCCTGAAAGCTGATGAACTCCTGATAACGAAAAATGCCGAGGCGAAACTAATGAAATCATTAATCCACGCATATGCACCTCTCGTTTTTTCACCCCCTATCCGTTCTTTACGCTGCTTATTTGTCCTTTGAGAAACAGTGGCCTATTACTCTTTGTCCAACTTTTTTTTCTGCTTTTTTTCTCCTCGTCCTTGTATATGCTAGTTGAAAACATAAAGTGCATTACCGCAGTAGAACTGAAGAAGCTAGCACAAGAATTTTGACAGACTAATAAATTAGAATAGGGACTCCTATTTATTCACAAGTAGGAAATAGCAGCAACCAGTATATACTGCCAATGCTTCATATCGATTACTATCACAATAGTCAGAGCATAAATTCTTGTGCTCGTTACCTATACCTCTAATGATTCCACCATTCTGATGTCAAAACGAGGAAGGCCAGAATATGGTTGCACAATGAGTAGAGGAGGCCTCGGTATATGTTCCTAAAGTGAACGTTGAATCAGCATGCGAATACAATCACAACTCAACGCTCTTTATTCTTCCAGCACATAATATAGTGTTGCTGAAATTCCGTTAGTATGATGGGGCATACTTATTATGGATATTACATTTGATCTTTCTTTAATGAAAAGAAAAACAATCAATACATACTACTCTCTATCCATCCTAGAATTTGCAAAGCAAAGATAAGAGGAGCTTACTACAGCCACGTAGGGCGAAAAAAAGTTGAAAATGAAATGTGTAAAAGGACACGACAACCGCCCTTTATATATCTGTTGGTGAACTACATATGATATGCCTTGCAAAGAATGTGGAGAAGTACATAGTGGTAGGAGGGGATATGTTTCGTGGTAGCCGTAATAATCGAATTGATGGCTCGTTTCTAATGTTTACGCGACTACTTGCTGCTGCTGCTAATGCTGCTGAGTCTTATCTTTTCATTATCGACAGCCCCTACTCGCGCTTGTTTATTTAGCGGTACATATGATATTCAATCGGTGTTCACGCTGCTATCGCTTGCCACCACATAGAAAAAGCACATCAGTATATTTGCTCGAACGCAATTACTGCAACAAGATCACATTCATTATTATTCATCAACTCGTTGATCATACTAGCTCTTATTATCTCTTCCCTCCCTATTAACACACTTCCGCTACTTGGTTATATCGGTCATACAAATGGTAGTGCTGTATTATTAGCTTGGCAGGAAACAAATTGCACTAGTTATGCTAGAACCTTACGAACTAAAGCCTACAGTTAGGGGTCTATGAAATTGATACGGTATCTATTATCAATGCCGAGGAGAATAGACCTTATGCTTTCCATTTACCAGGTATCATAGTCACTACTTGCTACGTCTTATCGATATATTCTGACGAAGACTATAGTATGTATCATATATAATACATATGCCTAAATCAGTAATTACGCTATTTCTGATATGTTCTGTGCTTAACGATTCGAACAGGTTATGATATAGGATCGTTTATTGTTGGATTAAGGGCAAATTAACCGTTCTTTGACTTGACGTTTTGCCCCTTGATCATGATATCTGTAGTATGATTGCACTGCATGAATTTGCGACACCGTCACCATAACAATCTCATCAGCCTGGTATGTAGGTCAATTTTCTAAGGAGTAAGAGTACTGCGAATCCTTTCTTTTTTGGCTCTGCTGACATATCCTCGAGCACGACAATGAAATTGAAACAGATATGCTGCAAGCTCACCGACGTTTCGATCCACCCCCATGGTGCATATAATAATCATTTGCTTGGAGAAATTGATGCTAAGTGCTGCATTACGAACAAAAAATGTTCTGGACTCCCATGGATGTCCCATATGCAGGAGTGCATATATAGTATTACTCCCGGTAGACACTTGGATAGTACTTGAGCATACATCATTTTCGACGTCATCGTCATCATTAAACTATGATGGCTTCAGAGTAAAAGCCGTAGATACGCAATATAATGAAATAAGCTCACACGTATGATATTACGGTACTTTTAATGTACTTGCCATATAATATAGACACTGTGCTATGGTGCATAAGCAAATGTCGCAAACCACCTCCACCTAATCCAAATTGTTATATACTGTACCCTCTTCAATTTTCTACCTACCACCAGCCACCACATAGTACAGACTCAACCCGTTCACTGCTGATCACGGCAATGTTGTAATCGTTGTTATCAGATTTCTCAGATAACTGCTTTTAAACATCCTGCTGGTCGCCAGTAGGCTGTTCAGCACACTACTACACTATTCTCATCCAGTCACCAGTTCGGTATCTATTAATTGTGGTGTTGCGATACCGTTGTTGAACTGGAAGCTCTCATTAAGCTTCACAAGTGTTTTGGCTGGATATAGTGCGGTCACTGTTACGCTTGCCTGAGATAATAATAATAGCTTATCTTAGTTCATCGCAGTATGATACCTATAGAGCATGTGCGAATGATAAGCTTATCCGAAGGCATGTTATGTATCACGAAATGACAGAAAAGTCAAACATCGCTCGAACTCAGGATTCAGTGCTAGGCTGGCTTGAGCATCCCGATACCCTCACATTTTTGTGATGATGCAAATGAGATTCCAAATTGCCAACTATGATATCAAACGGGACAGTACAGAGGATATCATATGTCAGTTTAGAGAACGGGCTTCTCATTACATACCTCTGAAAAAATATAATTTCATTGGCTTCTCAACTTCAACCATATAGTATCATGGTATCCTGCTGTTTGGATGATGATGATGATGATGATGGTGGTGACAAGGTTGCACACAGCTACGCTACTCATTGATACAAACACGCCACCATATAATTTCTTGATTATTTTACATCACATTACATAGTCCGGTGCTGTGTGTAATTTATGGGATTGGTATACGTAGACAGAATACCTTTTCTTTCTCTTCCTTCTTCTGGCATCTCGTCATTGATCGATTTTTATCTCTCTTTCTCTCACCCCTCCTCAGGGTGCTATAATATTACAGTTATGGTTTGTCAAATTCCAGTAATTGACTATCGCATATTTTCGGATCGTTCAGTGATTATCGCTCGCGAAATTCTTGAAGCATGTACAACAATTGGATATTTCTATGTTACAAACCATCAAGTTCTAAGGATATGATCTTAAGTATGTTTGCCCTGGTAAAAGATAGCAGTGAGAAATGCAGCAACCGTCCGATATTATCCAGACTCAATAATGATGTGCTGATTACAATGAAAATATTATATCTACCGTATGATGCAATCTGCTGCGTACCAGTCGAAGAAGTTTTACGATCTTCTTTTGGAGAAGAAGCAAGCGGCACCTCTAAATTTAACCGTGGGTACATTGGCCTTTACGTGTAAAGGTACTGTAATACGTAGTATGCTGCAAGTTTAATAAAAACACACGGAGCTGAAATCGTTATTACCATAGGTTAGATCAAAGTACTCAGAAACAAGGTGATCACAGAGAGTAAGAACCCTTCCTTTCTATCTTCTCGAGCAACACCGTGCAACAATAACTGCACCTCCCAGAGAAAATCAATGGGTTTAATTGGTTACAACAACCAGCTAAAATTGACACTGCCAACAACAGAGGATTTAACTTTGGCCCAATCGTAATTGAGGAGTATAAAAAATGATCCTTTACCTGATGTATTGCGCGAAGTTAAAACACAAGTTGTAGTATTCTACCGAGAATGTAGTCTAGGTGCTGGAGGCTTTTGCTATTGCATTAGAGATACCTGAACAATAAGAAGGTTGAGAGTGGCTTTCTCGATACCATGTTTTTGAAATGTCAAGTTAGGCGAAACTCTTTGCATTATGAAGCATCTTCGTGGAGGGGAAGCTAAATACAAAGTGCTAGGTTTGTGAAGAGCTAAAGTGGATAGATGGCTGCGCCTTTTCGCTACACACATACACTCGTCGACTGTTAATGAAGGACATATTTTGACATGCTACATCATAGTTCGTGTTGGAGCACACACTGATAATGGTTCGATTACATTGCTCTTCCAAAAAGGCATTTCTGGCTTGGAAGTTTAAGCAAGTCGGTCGGCACCTCTTATTGAGTTGCTATCCTTGATATGTAGTGTCTGAATTGAGCTTGTTTTAACCCTTAGGATTCTGTCCCGCCGGCAAATGGAGTTCCATATCTAAAAACTCACCATGTCGTATGTGTAAATTACAAGTTAGTGTAGGCGTTCTCATTGAATATTGGACGAACGGTTTATTTCAAGTCAACCCGTCATCGAGTGTAATTCACGCCTGAGCACCAAGACAATGACTTTTATTCCATCGCTTGCTTTGGACGGCCTCAAAGGGCTATCTAGCTTGAAGCAATTCCTAGTCACCTCGTACCAAAAGAACGAGCCGAATTTTCCAAAAGGCTTCCAGATCATATGAAAGACAAGGTTCTAACTGCTTGGTAATTCTTCAATTCTGCTTAGATACGGCTTATACGTAATGTTAATCCCGTAAAAGAAAAAACATTCTTATTTGTAACTTGATATATGGTGTCCATCCTATAGCTTTACATTTCTACCCAGGCTTGAGATATCCAAAAGCTTTAGGTCAACTTTTCACGGCCGATAATTTTTTTCGAGGATTAATCCGCTGAAAGTCTAAAAGTATACACTGAGTATAGCTGCAATTGTGATGATAGATGGTGTCGCTGTCCCGTGGAAGCAATTGACCCATAACAATAGACCGTCGCTAATAGATCAAGACATGTTGTTTGAGCGAACACGGTTAATTGTGCATGGTCATATGACTAGCTGTCATTTCTATCCTTACAATATAATATAGATTGTAGTAATATGCGGAGAAGACCCTCCACATAATAAGATCATGACTCGTAATTTTTGCTTCCATGTAAAGCAGCGACAGCAATCACGCCGTATAGACAAACCATGTGGTGGTTGTCAATCCATCATGGTTAGATAGCTGCAAACAATGTTTAACCGTCCTACCCCCACCCCTCCCCGATAAAATCAATGCAAAACTGAAACCACGCCACAGGACAGCATGAGTGATCACCGCGAGAAAAAAAATGTTGGCGGGGATGATGATATCATAGTAACCCCTTTCTGATTCTCACGTCCTGAACTTATTTCAGTCTTCAAATGGGTGACAAGAAAATCTTGAAGCTTAATTCGTCCGGAAGAAGGTAAATTATAAGAGTTTTTAGAATAAAATTTTGAGAAAAGAGATTGTTTTTCTTTTTATTCAATGTCTCATCTTTTGCGATAACGTTTAGTCCGTGGTATCAGTAAGTTGATGCTGGTTCATGCTCGTTGTTAAAGCACACTCGAGATTTTCATTTGCAAATTGAGGAAAAAAAAAGAACGCTACTCAAAATGAATTTGTACTTCATACTTGCAGTGCTGATGGCACTGTGACGAAAAGTTACGTGATTGGTGTAGCCGGTGTGTATAACAACGATAATAATAATGAAAACCAGACAACGCAAATTCGCCTAATAAATAGCTTGATGCTTTGTACGTATTCATGTAGGTGGTAGTGCTAGCGGAAAGACGAGTGTTGCTGAGTGAGTGTAGCCTTTTTTTTGTGTTCTCAAATAATGTGAAGAAAGCAAAAGTAGTGAGTCTAAATAAAATGCTTCAAACATAGGCGAATTTTAAAAAATCTTAACGTTCCGTGGGTCGTCATTGTCTCGATGGATTCGTTTTACAACGTATTGAAGCCGGAACAAAGTAAACTTGCACATGAAAAGTAAGAAGATAAAGTTCTATCCGTTTGTTTATGGATATCGTACATGAGCGCTCAGTTACTAGATTGAAATATTAAAATAAGGAACTTATATCGCTGTGGTGTAAATCATATTGAAATGTAGTAATTGGAATTTCGATCATCCGTCATCAATCGATTATGACCTACTATTTGACGCGCTATGCAAGCTCAAGCACGGGTCAGTGACCGCTTTCCATCCAACTACTCTTAGTTTAACAGTAGAAACATGATTCTTATAAGCAACATCACTTTCTTCTTCATCGTGATTGCAGCAAATCTGTTCAGATACCCAACTATGACTTTTCTTTACATGCACGAACTGACAAAACTACTACGATTTATGGTGCGAATGTAATCATCTTTGAGGGCATCTATGGACTATACAATAAGAAGATCAGGGATCTGATGGATTTAAAGGTACAAAATGATGGGAAAGGCATCGAGAAATTGCTAGTAAATGTGAAACCTATATTCTTTTTGGCGACTGGCTGATTTTATTTGCGCGCATATAGATTTTTGTGGATACGGATGCTGATATTCGATTGGCTAGACGATGTAAGTATGCCAAACGTCTATATTAGCAAATTCTTTTTTCAGATCCAAATGCTTAAAAAAATGATACTTCTTTAATCAGTGCAGCGTGATATCGCTGAAAGAGGACGAGATTTACAAGGAGTACTACAGGTAAGCCGGGATGATGCAAGAATTAAAAAGAATTTGCAGAATGTAAATAGATATCCAACCGAAAACCATTTACTAGCAATATACACGATTTGTCAAGCCGGCATTTGACGACTATATACAGCCTACGGTTAAATACGCAGACGTTGTAAGTTTTCTAAAATTGTATTATTTTGAGAGACAGAAGGACAAGTAACAAGAAGATTTGAAAAATAATGCGAGTGCCTCTAGATCATTCCAAGAGGTCTTGAAAATGTTGTAGCTATCGATTTGATTACTAAGCATGTTCAACGAGAGTTGACAGAACGTCGAATGCATTTACGGTGGGATCTCGCTAACACGCCTATTGACGATGCAGTTCCACCGGACGTGATGGTTTTGCCCGAAACAAATCAAATTAAGGTTAGTAGTCTTGATACGACAATTGCAGTCGATGTAGCTCATCATAACATTAAATGTGTAAGAAGAAACTGATCAATTTTACATTAAAATTGAAGGGTATGCATACAATTCTACGTAATAGAACTACTCCAAGAGACGAATTTGTCTTTTATGCCGAACGACTGTCAACCATCATTGTCGAAGCGTAAGTCCTAGAAGTAATCGAAGGGGATATAAAGCTTGCTTTACTTATATAAAGGAGAATGCACATTCAAAAAATCAGAGCCTTCAACTTATTACCGTTTGAAAAGACTACCGTGACCACACCCGTTGAAGCAGAATACGATGGTATGGTATTCCAACAAAAGGTAAACAAGGATTTAAAAGGAACGAGGGACTGCATCTTTCCCTACAATGGATGTCTCACTGATGGGAAAAAACAAATAGCTTTGTGGCGTTTCTATTTTGCGTGCGGGTGGAACAATGGAAACGGGTTTACGTCGCGTGTACAATGACGCCGTAATAGGCAAGATTTTGATCCAAACTGATCCAAGTACTGGTGAGCCGCAGGTAAGTTGTCGTAATCTAAACTATAGCGGCGGTTGCGAGGAGTGTACATAATGCAATTTTCGTCAGGCTCGTTCGTGCGTTTTCTCATTTGCTTCAAAATAGCTTCATTATTGTAAACTCCCGGCGGATGTTAAAGATCATTACGTTATTCTAATGGTATGAGCTTGCTCAATCTCTCTGCGCTTTACAATATCCTCTAATGACTTGCTTATTCTGCTGTTTTAGGATGCAACCATTGGTACTGGTGCGGCTGGGTTAATGGCTATCCGAGTGCTGTTAGATCATGAGGTTCCTGAGGTATTATTGCATTGATAACTTTGCAATTTGCACTTTACAACATGTACATTGTTGACTTTTCTCTTACATGCAACTACGTTTCCTTGTAGAATCATATCATTCTCACCGTATTCCTCGCTGCCCCAGTGGGCCTAAACGTCATTGCAAAAGCCTTTCCTCGTGTCAAAATTGTCACTTCGATGGTTGATCCTGTTTTATCAAAAGAAACATTGTACATTGAGCCGGGCATCGGCAACTTTGGTGATCGATACTTTGGTACAGAAGACGATTAAAGCATGACGTCAACATATATGCTCAGCTTTGTATAGCTCTACATATATGAATGTTTTAAATATTGTATTTGGGAAAGTAATGGTAACAAGAGTTGGAATATACAGTATTGGATCATGTTATAGTAACAGCACTAGTAGTCAAATCGACCTTTCTAACGTGTAAAAATTGTGGATTGGTAGAAGTAATTGCGTCAACTAATTATATGTGGAAGGTTAATTATTGACAAGGGATGGTGTTATCGTGTATGACTTGATAGTAGGGGCTGTAGTGACAGGAGATGAAGTAGGTATAGTTGGATTGATGTCTTGTGTGCCAATTCGTCGACTACTTTTCCGACATTCTAATTCGAAATCGATACAAAAGAGTAAGACAGCACCTTCGCCCACGCATTTAATAAAACCGGCCATTGTCACGCCAGACCATATGCCAACCAATCCCCAGTCATAGCAGTAAGTCATCCACAGCCCGAATGGTAACCGACCATGTAATAGGATGAAAGGTTGGACGCAGCCACTATTGATTGTTTGCCTAGGGCATTAAGTGTAGCTGAAAACACAGAGCTTAATCCCTATTGTATGTAATATATAACAGTTAGTGTGTGAGCTTCCACATAATCCTGTACTGTACAACTGTCAGGACGCTTATTGTATATGGAATAATAGGGCTCAAAAAAACCCGTACATACCGTGAAAATGTGTGACAAAACGGCGACAGGCATCAGGTCTTCGGCTGCTTGGATGACCTCTTCATCCATCGAAAAGTGCGCGGCGATCTGGTGTTTCAACAATAACATAAAAGATGCGTTGCATAATACGACAATGCAGCCCATGAGAACGGATAAGGTAAAGCATGTCTGAATTTTCCATGGCCTATTTGCTCCGACGTGGTGGCCTATGCGGACACCAACAGCACTGGATAGCGCACTAAAATATGTTGATTGTCAAAACAGGGATACAACTCTCAGATAACACATTATGCTAAACTTACGAAGGGATCATTATGAGTACCGCGTTCACTGACAGGACAATGGCTTGTCCTGCCAAACTTGTCTTTCCTAATGCACCTGTGTCAAACGTACATAATCGTAGCTTATTGAGTTATTGTGGACTGATATATCGTATATCTCCTCATACTGGATGGTTACGACATAAAGAAAATGTTATCGTCCCATATGTCTTTTGTTTATTACCTGTCAACAACGCGCACACTTCAAAGGCCCATTCAGTTGCCACGCTGAGCATACCGGGAATACTTGAATAGATAAAGTTAAAATTTAAGATTTTCGTTTTGGCTTAATCATCACGAAAATGTAGAGAACGACGAATTGTATATAGCATGTAGAAGTAGACTTACCAAGCTTCAAGAACGGCTCCCAGCTATCAAGTGCCCGTACACTCCACCCAGGCCAGTAAGCGCTCCAGAATCTAGTGCCAAACGACAAAACGATGAAGTAAACGGCCAAAATGATGCCATGGAAAAATGCAAAATGTAAAGCAGCACCCATATATCCTAGATCGAGCACATGAAGGAGCAAAACATTGGAAAGACAATTCAATGGAAAGATAGCTATAACCATCATCATGGTAACACGCATGTGACCTGAATATATATAAGAAGCGAGAAAAGGTTTTGTTGTTAGCGTTTTCTGTTGTTATTGTTTGTTGTACGACACAGTGACCATGGTAACGATGTTGTTATTGAGAAAAAGTACCAAGGCTTTGTAAGAATTTACGGATCGCTGTAGATATAAATATCGGATAAACAAGGAGCATGCATACATAAATATAGGACTGGGTGAGATGTGCCAAATGCTGCTCTTGTTTCATGACATGTGTGAGGATAGACTCGGTATAGGTCCTAATTGATAATTATGGGTCAGTAAGAATAAACAAACAATCCATACACAGGGATTTATTTGAACGTACCAAAGGAGTATAATTGGCACTGCTAGAAATCCCATAATGACAATGCCGCGCTGTAAAATAATGCCCAGTGTCCTTGAGTCGGTAGCACCGGTGAATGCCTGAGACACTAGTGTATCGATGGCTAAACATACGTATGTATCAAATCTCTAAGCTTAAATATGTTGCACCATTATGTCGTTTCACCGAGTTTTTCCGTGAGCAGTATTCGCATTACATTATTTTACCTGTCAAGAGGCCGTTCCCAAAAGCTAAGCCGGCTACTATTGACCAAAGATTTCCGAGGCTCACAATAGCCATTACTGCAAAAGTTTAACGGCGCTACAGTATTAGCGGAAAAAATTCCTCCTTCTCGCGTTCATGCAACTTCGTGAATAAGCACATGGTGTACCTTCCGATCCCAATCGTCCTAAAAACCAGACATCCACCAACCCCATGCCTTTGCCAATAACAAAGGTGATGAGCAATGGCCAAGTGTAATTCAGGATGGACAGGGCCTCCTCTTTGAGATCCTGCTGCCAGGAGTAATCCTGTTGCTTCTTGTTGAGGTCTAGTTTGTAGAAATTGACACTGTTAGCATTTTTTGGAGAGTCATAAAGAGCACCGCCTTTTCCTAGTGTACCATTGGATATTGGAGAATACGATTTCTTGGGTAGTAAACGAGTCGTCTCTTCATTATTGCTTCCGAGAGCGCGATTTCGCCATGAGGCAAGCGATAGTGTTCAAATTTGCATGGTTTTTTGATTGGTGGTGAGCAATAAGAGCTGTACAATGGGAAAGAGAATGAAAAGAAAAGTGGAGTGCGGGAGCAACACACATCCACAAAAAGAAACCCAAAAGTTTATGTGTGCGTTTTGGTTTAACCTTCTTTGGCTGTTGCGATCAATTCTCAAAAAAGGTGAAACGGATAAATAGCCCATCCGTAAACATAATATCGTGCTTTCTTTGGCTTGGGTGTGTTTGCTCGTAAGGTATGCACAGTCATTTTCGGCTTCCCTTCGGATCACTCATCTTCACACAAAACCAAGTCATAATACTACTCGCTTTCACTTTACTAACTGTGTAAGCGACAGTACTAACATAAGACGTGGTCGGCACAAGCTGCGTGCCGTTCATCGCAGCGAAAGGAGGAGTATGTACAATACGACACAATCCATTTCTTTTGCCTCGCTTCATTGTGCGGCACTGTCATTCTGATCACCACTCCTTCGTTTGGTTACAAATCGGGTTAGGGAAATCAATCTTATCCGAGATCTAGGTTACATTGAATCTGACGACTCTGGTATAGAAAAGGGTGCTTCCTTCACCCTGGTTTTATATTGATTTGAGTATCAAGATATAGCATCTGATGAGCATCATCTTGATCATTATACCACCTTGTATTAAGTCTGGTCCAATTATATCATCATCACGGATATAATAAAGAAAGGAGAGTAAAGACGATATTCATGTTAAGGAATGGCGCGTGTGGGTGAATATGTCGGTATACAAAAGGATTGGCGATCCAGGCATGAAATTTATCTGTACCACACTATATCGCTGCTGATATGTATACATCGATGACAACTTCTCGTATACATTAACTATTGCCAATGCATCTGCAGGAGATGAACAATCAGATTAAAGTGTATCTTTCCTTCAATGCTCACCGTTGTATGCCGTCTATTTTTCTATATGGTGATCACGATTCCCTCTTATCATACTATTATTTTAAAATAGGCCGGATGCCAGAAAACAAACTGCAGAGTGGATCAGCACCCGGTTACCACAGAAAAGTACTGCTTACACGGATATGTCATCTGCTAGTACAGTATTAGAGAAGCAAATCGTCCCATCTAGCTCACAGCACGATTTCCACTGTATTATCAATGCCTAAGGGGCTTCGACTTGCTATCATAGCTCTTTGTGTCGACTTATATCGACCGGCAACCAGTATCAAGAGTGTCTTGAAGAAGCGCGCATTGTGGAGGTTATTATTTTACTATGCAAACATTTGACCACATGATATAATATGGCTCTTAACAAATCGCTGCATATAGGCAAATATGTACCAGCGACACTCCTCCCAATTATTCTCACCATTGTATGAGCAGCTGAATTGGCCACGAAACGCAAGAGTGCGCACAATAGCTAATACTTGAGATCAGTTGTGAACTGTTCAATTCCTTACTACACATTTTGTGAAACATGATTTACTGTGTCTGATAGAAAAAAAGAAGCAATACTGTATATTATAATAGAAAAAAAGAACAGATGAATAGAAGAAGTATGTATAATCTACGTATAAGAACAAGAAGGGAGGAGACAGAATGAAATGATTATGTACAGAAACTTGCGGTATTGGGAATAAAGCAAAACAATTGAAGAATATACACTAATGCTGCTCCTGATGCTGCTGCTGATGCTGACTATGTCCCTTTTCCTCGTCTATAACCGAAGGCGCGTGTTCAGATGCAATAGATGAAGGAATATCGAGATTGCAGACATAGGCGGCACAAGCAGCATCGCGCATAGTGACAAAAAAGTAGGGATATACATCGTCGACATGACTAATGGTATCACAGTTACAGCGTTGTTGGTTGGACCAGCAGCTCGAATCACAATCGTCGGACGACACGGCAGCGTCGCTGTTATTGTTTTTACTGGAACTATGGTGCTTGTAAATATCCTCGATTACTTGCTGCTGAGCTTTGCCTGGATCTTTGCTATCATCCGATCCAGCGTTCTCGTCTCCAGATTCGCTGCTGCTGTTGTTGTCCCCGGCATTGTTTTGTTTCTTCTTTTTCGGGAGATCCGAGCGGAAAGGACCACCAACCTTGCGTCGTTGGGTGCCGAATCCCGCATACAGTAACCCTTTGCGGACAGCCATCGAGTCGTTCAGTACAAACAACCATGGGATTGACCTGCCAGAGTACCGATCGACCTGTTTTACTGTTGCCTTCAGGTCCTCTGCGGCCGAATAATCCATTTGATGCACTCCAGTCATATCAATGATGATGGCACGAAGCAATGGCTTGTCCGGTCCCTTTTCCGTATCGCCTGTATCGTTCCAAGGCCGGTCGCCTATCTTTTCAGCAAGCGGTTTACCACGCTGCGTGGTACTCTGAACTTCATCCAACAGCTTTTCAGAGTAGTACACGGAGTTTTCAAACAGCATGTTCTCGCGCGGTTGGAACGCCACAATGCCAGGGGCGATGGGCCGAACGCAATGGCCCAGAGTCGGATGAGTAAAGGAAAAGAACCTGCAGTCGGCCAGTTCGTCATAGTCAGTTTGAATGGCATCCTTTTTTTCGCTGTCACAAGCAGGGTTCATCGCCACGCGGCCAAGGATTGCATATTCAGGGCGCGCACTTCGGTAGAGCTGCACAATCAATGACAGGCCGACGGGTACATAAACACTAATATCAATGCGCGTGAACAATGCAATGATGTATGCAGCTGCAAAAATGACGAGTTCGGATGGATGATAGCGCCAAAAACGACGCCAGACGGAGGGGCCCACAATCAGATCGGTCACAGCATGCGCAATAATTGCAGCAAGGCTAGCATTGGGTATATATTGGAATGCAGGTGTAAATGCATAAAGCGCTAAGACGACAATGATGGCTACGAAGATGTTGGTCAACGGTGTTCTAGCCCCAGACTTGGAGGTAACGGCCGAACGTGAGAAACTTCCAGTCGAAGGGTATGCAGAGAAAAAGGAGCCAAAGATATTGGTTAATCCAATGGTCATAATTTCCTGATTCACATTGACTAAAAATAATCGTACATATGCATTTAGTGTTTACTCTCATAGAAAAAAGGGGATATTCTCAACGGATGCAATCTCTGGACTTACTTCGATAATCAGACTGTTTGCCCAGACTGGTAGCGATGGAACAGTGTTCCATGATAAGAAGGGTCACCACACTAGGGATGTTGGGCATGATCTCGGCCACCAGTCCAGAGTCGATTTCCGGAACTCCCATATTTTGAAACCCGGCTGGTACAGGACCGAGGATACCAAAGGGGCTAGTTTCGTAGTGGCCAAAGTGATTGATAAGCCACGACAAGAACGTTGTAAAAACGATAACGACAACGTTGCGGCTAATGTTGAAAAAGAAAAATTTGCGGGCATGTTGTGGATAGCGTTTGGTCAGATACTGGCAAAGGTAGCGGACGCCATATAACCAAATAAGTGATAGCACGCCAAATATGGCATCGACGGTGCTGTGGTTCAAGTTGATCAGAGTCTTGCCGAAAACAAGATAGGGGGCCTCGCTTGTGTTGATGTTAGAGACGCCGAATATTTTGCTGAACTGGTTGATGACGATGGTCAAGCCACTGCCGGCCATGAACCCAGCAACGGCGGGTTGGCAAATGAAATGAAAAAGGATGCCCAGTCGTAGCACGCTTAGGCCTAGCGAAATGATGCCTGCGAACAGCGCCATAGTGACGGCAAACTGATGCGTGGTCCATTCGCCAGATTGAAACTCAGGCGTTGCTTGGATGCCAAGGAAAATCTGACTAAACAGCAGAGACATAATCGCACTAGTGCCTGCAGCCAACAAACAAACCCCCACCCACAAATAATTGAGACAGAGTTAGGGTTATGCATGATGGTGAATTTCTTTTAACTCTTGCATCGCTCAGCAACATTTACTTACCAATACTGATATCTTTGGAAGTGCCCATGAACATGTATATGACCACGCCAACGAAGCTGGAGTAGAGACCATATTCCGGCGGGAGGGAGGCGATTTTGGCTTTATTGTAACACAAGAAAGTCAGCGGGAAAAGTGGATAAAAAAGTGTCAAATGAACCAACCAATGAGATGCTTACCATACGCCATACTCTGTGGGACAACAACGGCGCCAATAGTAATTCCACAAATGAGATCACCCCACAACCACAGCAGATTGTACTTAGGCAGCCAGTTGATGATTGGCAGCATGTCCGAGAAGTACGATCGAGCATGATCCGGGAATCGCCGAAATTCAGATCGCACTTGGTGTATGTAGTTGGGTGGAGGGCTGTCGACGTAAGCCGTCGTTGACATGGTGATGATACGGTTTGCTTGATAGGTTGCTGGGAGCAAGGAGAGAGAGTGTGCGTAGCAACCAATATACGAAAAGTGCGGATAACGGCAGTAAAAAGGAAGAAAAGATGGATGTGATAAATTGAAAGAAAAGAAAAAATTATCGATCCAACGGCCGTCATTTTATACTCCACGATGTCTTTGGTTTCTCACTCATCTCGTTGTCGCGTGGCATTGAACCAGTCGTCTGAAACAACTGACAGAGGCGCGCGTTCAATTATCGACTAACATTCGATACGGTCCATGATTGGGTCTAGTCCCCCTCTTCCCGCCATGCCAATGCGATGCATTCTCCACATCAGCCCCTCCAGTACATACATGCATCGATGCAAGCTTTGCGTTCTCATATTAAAAGCTGAACTTCTGCACTAAGTAGACTGCTGGCGGTTACCCGGAGAAAAAGGCTATTGAAAGGTTACCTGTTTTGGACATGTTCGACAATGGCCTCCCACCTCCTTTATTTGCTGCCTGAGAAAAAGTTTGTACGCTTGTTCGCAAACACGAAGACCGTATAAGACTT
The DNA here is from genome assembly GCF_025766255.1 of Zychaea mexicana. Taxonomy (NCBI): domain Eukaryota; kingdom Fungi; phylum Mucoromycota; class Mucoromycetes; order Mucorales; family Lichtheimiaceae; genus Zychaea; species Zychaea mexicana. Next base: position 104,357 of record NW_026516728.1, on the reverse strand, counting down.
TGTATACCCCAGATTTTTGCCATTTATTGATACATCGCCACCACCTACAACCTGCTTGTAGCTACTACTCCTTTAATGCAGGTTTCTTCTTGACCAATGTCAAGTTTTTCATAACTTAGGACTCGCGTTGCACTATTCTATGCACATGATCCCAAATAGTTTGTAAGGTGGTCAAAGAGCGAGTTACATCATCAGCATCTCACTAGTATCAGAGAACGTAAACATCTAGCACCTTCTTCCCGTGATGTGCTTGATGACAATGTTGCTGCTGCTGCAGATGATAATAGAAGGAGGAACATTGGGAACGTTCCTGATTATGATTTTTATTAGATCTCATGGACGGATTTCTAAGTGTACTTCTTCTTCATTTTCCATCACTGACAAGTAGCCTGATGCACTGTATTACTTGCATCAATGTCTCCTGCTACTAGCATCGATCCTATTATAAAGGAAAAGAAAGAACACCATTTCCATGAATGTGGGTTGTCTACCTGTGTGCCTGATTCACCGTACCACGACAAGGCGATAATGAGCTCAACAAACATATTATTGCTCACGCTAAACTAGTAGCTACGCATACAGGCTTATACAAAGAGTGATAACATATGTATATTCCATGGAGCATGAGAAAGAAATAGTGCTATTGCCTTGCAAGCTCACGACAACCCCTTTTATATTCGTTGGTGATGAGCTCATATAATGATTTTAACTAGTATGCAAAAGGCCATACTATGTGCGGTGGCTATGACGATGATGATGCTATTCCCGGTAAACGTGTGCCAAACAATTACAGGCCTGCATTATTTACTTTTCTTTTAGCTGGAAGTCCTCTGGCTCAATACTTTACAGGGCGCATCATTGCTTCACCACACTATCATCAGCACCTACTTCCTGTCGTTGTTGCTTTTTCCTGCTCCGTCAACCGCATGACCAAAATTAAGCTTAAATTTTTGTTGTTTGTCTTTGCTGTGGGTCATGCATTACGTATGCCATCATTTGGTAGCACAAAAACTTTAATCTTAAACTTACTTTGTTATCTCCAACAAAATTCAGCCTCCTCACTTTCAGAAAAAAAAAGTTTTAATTCGGGAAACAACAGCAGAAAGCCGCATTCCGCAAAGGTTCATTGCTTATGAAAAGCTTATTGTCAAAACGATTTCCTTTTCCTTAAACTTGGAATGACATACATACGACAAGCTTGTGTACACACACACAACACACATACACTCACTCACCTCTATCGGAGAAATAGACAGTTTCAGGCAAATGCGAAAAGGGCGTGATAATCAATAAGATCATATTAATTGTTGTAGAATTTTTGTTGATGATTACAAAAAGTCAAAGATCAACTCAGCTATAGAGCTGTGAACCAAGTCTCTCTACCTGCAGTCTGCACTGACCTTGTGGGAAGCTCTGCTACCATTGCTACTGTTATTGTTATGATCATAGGATAACAACATATGAAGCATTATACTTGCAGAAACGGGAAACAGGAAAAGTCCACGAGGGCGTGAGTGGCTAAAGATATGTAATGTAATGTATGTCCATGAAGAAAATGCAACAAATAAACGATGTCATACCTTACATACATATTACAGCAAGTGTGATGTTGCGCTATCATATCTCACTTTTCCCAAAAGAAAAAAGGCTCTGAACTGTTCCTCCCGCCAAAATGATATTCAGCTATTCTATTCCGTTCTCGCTCTTCCTTTCCCCTTCTGATACACACTTCCCACGTCGACTTAGGGCGAGAACCAGTAAGATACTAGCATTTATCTTTGTCCGCTGTATGATTAAAAACTTATACTTGAATCTCAATAAGGAAAATGTTATCAGCAGTTATTATTACTGACTTCATCGGTGCAGCCATTAGAGTTTGCTGAGTTTGACACTATGGCGTGTGTGTGCGAGAGGAAAGTGAGATTTTCCAATGCCAACCACACTATTATCATGCCGTCCTGTGTGAGCACTACGCGTGCTGCATGGCGATGACGCTCATGGTAATGATGTGTTTTTTTTTCTTCTAGTCGGACATCGATGTTTTTTGGGTAAAAGGCAAAAAAAAGATCGATATCTTTTTGATCCAACAAAAATCAAGTACTCTATCTTCGCCTAACGCCCTAGCTTATTGTCGATCAAAGCTTGTTTAGCGCATTTCGGGTTTCTTTAAATAGATATATTCGTTATGCGGCCTTCTAAGGTTTCTAGACGTTCTCAACATTCATTGTCGTCGTCTTAACTCTGAACAAACATCAACACTAAGTTATAGATATTATTCACATCGCCTATACTATCAACCGTTCGTCAGCCAACTGGGTTGATCTTCAGCTGCATGTGTGAACAAACTCTCTATGAAACGTTACACTGGTCCCTGAATCCCCTAATGTTCAGCTATATCAATAAAACAAAATGATGGGCTCGGAGAAAGAAAGTTATGAAAGGGTAGTTGCTGGTGGTAATCCGATATATAATCGCATCAAGTTAAGCGCCTCACACAATACACTCTAGTGTATCACGGTTTTATCGGTGACAACTAACAACAAAGGTTAGCATTATATGTATACAGTTACTTCTGGCGGGTCTCGAATTTCAAAATCGAATGTTACCCTAAGTCTCAAAAAAGCCGATACAAAATGGAGCCAATTGATAAAGACCGGGAAAGAAAACCAAATACTCACTCCCGCGCGAGCACTCTTGAGCTGCGGCACTATCCTACGAATTACTGCCTTTTGTATGACTGCCACTTGTAGCATGTTTTCACAAATCAAGATCAATCAATTATATGTACAGCGATGTTGAGCTATATGGAAAGTATGTAGGCAGTTATGGAAGCTTGTAAAAGAATACCATATGACCATTATACATATGCACGTTCCTCTGTGTATAAACATGATTGCATTGCATATCATAAATATATGATATATCCAAGGCTTTTGTTTGACAGCAAAAAAACGTACGTGCAGATACGGTTTTATTTTAAATAGCTTGCTGTCAGCACCACATCGGCAATGAACCAGGGAGCAGTATTTCAATCTTATCATAGCAGCCACATAGTATTTGATGGTAGTTTACTTGTATTTAAAGAAGGTTTACCTTCGACTAATCAATTACTCCCTTGAAAAATGTAGTATGTGTAGCTCTTTTGTTACTAATAAATACAGAATTGGGTATGACACTAATCGATAGTACAACGACGTGCAATGATGACTGTAATTAACTAAAAAATGTCTATATTGGATAAATAACAAAAAGCCCTTGGTCACGATTAAAACAGAAGTGCAGCCCTATATGAGTACGTTTGTACTGCATTATTTTTCCATGCGATAAACATGATCCAAACAGCGCAAGAGGAGCGTTAAGTGCTTGATGCTATATGTATAGTATCTTGGGCGATTTAGTTTATTTAGGGAAATTCATGTAATGAACTACGAAGTGATTTTCTATATAATGGGCCTCGTCAAAGTTGGTTGGACCTGGGATATCACAGGTTTCACAAAAAAAATAAATAATTTTAATTGGGTAGCGGAATTTTAAGCCCCCAGCAAAATTCAGCAAAATAGCTGGACCGTCTTTGATGCAGATACGTTTCTGAAGATACCTGTTTTAGTAGGTTTCTCGGCCCTACGAATATACCGGTTAATGCATTACGGATCAATTATTACACCGGTTAATGCAAAGAAGAGCACAAAACGTCAATAAACTATACACATCAGAATGAAATAAAAGGCATAACACTAGTATATAAGGACATATTGATTAAGGTTACTATAAACCTTTCTATTTTTCTGCTATGTCATGTAAAAAAGTAAAAGAAAAACTCAAAAAATCTTGTTTGACGTTAATTTGTCTCATAGTGCAGCAAAAAATAAAAAAACTTTTGAGGCAGCAGCAAACAAACAACAACCTGGGGCTTTGTTTCTACAAACAACATTTCGATTATGCTAATATAAACATTGAATAGAAGATTTTGTATCAGTTTAACAATTTTTGATTTGGAGTTGGACAATGATCTTCGTTCGTGTTCAAAATATAATACGTAAATGCCGTTTCTTGTACATTCAAGTTCTTCGTCTTTTTACATCAGCTTTGGAAAAAACTTCTCTGTTCCCGGTTTCACTAAAATACTAACCAATTGCTTCCCGTTCCTGGTTTCTACCGTAGTCTGACCAATCAATCGCGTATGGCCTTTTCCTTTCTTTTAATAAGTGTATGTATGTAAGTATATTCCCAGGGTAAACATCTTTTTCCTTTCAAACTAACCACTCATTTTTACTCATTTATGCGCAGTCATGACTCTCGACCTAATGGACCACTCGTCTTTTCTCCTTCATGTACATATACGGCGTGCAATTGAGCCCCGTTTGCACCCGGTTTCACTCGACGTAACATATATAATATGACCAGGTAAGTGACGGAAGGTAAGTACCAAAAATATCAATCAATTATGGCACAACATCGATTCAGTGTCCGCATTCCAAACAACCCTGAAAATGGTCCCCAAACCAGTGCCCAAACAAGTTCGCAGCAGGACGGCCTCGTAGACAACAGTGTACCGACAAATAGCCCATCGTATGGAGTGATGCATGGTGCTGCATCTTTTTATCCATCATTCCCATATTCACAAGTTCCTCATTACCCTCCTTCTCCAATGACACAGACACAAACAGGAGGAGTGCCTTTGCTGCCAGCACCGCCCGCGCAGGCCGAAGAAGCATCGATACCACCTGGTGACCAGCAAATCGCACAGTCTTCAAGATCACAATCGGCAACGCACGTACCAGATTCTATGATGGCTGGCCATTCAACAACTTCATCAGTACCTGCTACGGCAGCTACTACGCCAGCAGTAGCCTCTTCAAGCGCAGCAGCAACAGTACCTTCTGCAACCGCACCAACTACAACTACGTCAGGTATAGGACATTTCTTTTTGTTTAGTTAATAATTGTTGTCGTCAATACATTTGTTTATCGTTTGAATATGTGTTTTAGGACGAGCCAATTGGACGAGTGAAGATATAAAGAAACTTGCCAAGGCAGTAGCAGAAAGGAAGCAGCGGTTTTTTGCAAACAAGTCGTCGACCGCTGCAACTATCAGCCGGACCATATTTGCCGCATCTTACACACAACAACAAGTACTCACCAAGGTAGATTGGTTGCGAGACAAATGGGAGAAGGACACGAGAGAAAAAAATCTCCAGTCCGGTCAAGGTGTTCCTGGCGGTCTACACTCACATATGACATGGGAAGGTAAGCTCAGATATAGTGGTATTATATCTACAAGGACGCCTATTGCATTGTATATACTAAACTGTATATAAAAAAAGCCTACGTTAAATTTAAGTGGCCTCTATGGGAAGATTGCGAGAATATATTCGGCGACAGCATCGGTGCCAACTCTCAAATCCAAATGGATAGCTTGAGTGGGCTAGTGGACGAGAGCGATAATCAATCACAGCGAGGCGATGACGCTATTGGTGAAGAAGTTCGAGAAGCTTCGGGACCTAGACTTCACGTGGATGATGAAACGTAAGCTTTTGAAATGCTCATTTCGGTGGGCTATACGATATACAGATGTTTGTTATTGACCGAATATTTCCTTTGTTTCTTTCTTTTTTTTAGCATGGATTTTACTGAGAGTTTCATGTCTGAACGTTCGCGTCTTCACGTTGAAATACACAAGACTCGTCAAAAGCAGTTGGACCTTGCGATCGAAAAAATGCGAGCCCAGACTCGACGCGAAGAAATGGCACATGAAGAACGCATGCAACGGCTGCACCATGAACACGACGCGCGATATATAAAACGTTTGCGACTGTCAATTGAATTAGAAGAGTTGAAACAAAAAAATGGGGGAGAGTACATATGGAGAGAAGAAAGAGAGGAGAGACGGGAGAGTACAGAAGAAGCGAGTAGTGTGGCAAGTAGTGTTGGAGGGTAGAAGAGAGAGAGTAGGTTTGTTTTGTTTTTGATTTTAGTTTTAAAATATTACAATAAAAAACAAAAAGGCCTATCGAGCTGTGATTCCAAGTGCTATCTTCAAGTACACTCGCATCATTTCGCCTGGGGTGATTTGACCTCTGTTACGTCTACTTGTGTCAACGAACTCGTTACCTTCATCATCATCACCCCAAAAGTCATCATCACCGGTCCGACGAAGCTCTCTTACGTTGCTCATGTCTGCGTCTGGATTGCGGCGCCGTTGGAGGTCACCAATGACGCTCAAGTAAGAGCCGTCATCTTTCACGTTTTGCACAAAATTGTGCAGCAGACAACAAACAGCAATCCAGTTCATGCATCGCTTATAATCATGTTTGCTTCTGATCATGATTGGTAGACATTTCAAGCTTTGCCATCTGTTCTTCAAAAACCCGATCGTGCGTTCAACCTCCACTATACACAAAGTAGATCAAAAGAAAATGGCTCAACACACAAGAATACGTGAACAAATTACAAATTCGTAATAATACAACGTACCTCGTACAGACGACAACTTTCGATTGAACTGAAGATTTTCCGGGATCTGTCGTGCCTCCCCTTTATATGGTGTGACAAGACGCGGTGACAGAGGGTAAGCCGCATCGCCAAGAATGTATTCAGATTCATCAAAGAATGAATCCAAATTCTTTCCCATCATACTTTTACGGAAAGCGCGCGAGTCGTGTACCTTCCCTGTTTCACCAGCAGAGAAGTAACGGATCCGATCGTTGATATCACAAACGATCTGCAGATTAAGTGCATATCTTTTCTTTCTCGTGAAGAATTGTTCGCCTTGCCAACTTGGCTTGTATTGCAACACAACATCAGTGCCGTCAACAATACCAATGCATTCTTTGAATGCGAGGTCTTTGATATCGCGAAGATCGTTCTTCAGTTGGCTGCGCTCGTCCTCATTGGGCCAGAATACGAATTCCTTGATATGCTTCAGTAATGCATGAATTACCCTGTCCGTGAAGAGAGCAACTGTGCCCTTGCCGAAACCATATCTTGAAGCCACATCATCAAGATCGCGCGACAAGTGACCGAATCGGTATAATGCGATTCCCAACTGAATTCGAACAGGTGTCTGTCGCATTTTCCTTTCGTTTTTGTTGAAGACGCGGTCATCCTTGATGAGATCGTACAGTGCCTCAAACGTGTTCCTGGTCATTCGAAATTCGCGTCGAAATGCGGCGTTGTCGCTCGTTGTAAACAAAAGTTCACGTAGGTCGACGGCTTTAGGTTTCCTTTTTCTTGATACCAAGTAACGGCTTGACAAGACCTTCTTGACAAATTCTTGGTCAAATTCCGTTAACTCGAGTTCTTCATCAACGAAGTCACCCAACAATTCTTCGTCATTGAGAAGCGACATGTCAACTTCTTCATGAATGGGCATTGCTTCGTCCGAGATCAAACCCCATTTCCGGTCGAGATCGTTTAAGAACTTATGCTGACCACACACCATCTTGTCGGAGACCTTGCTAATGTTGACGAAGTGCCGTAAGACACGAGCTTTCTTGGTGAGGCGAATCTTCTTAGGCATAGTGGACAAGTGTGATAAACGTGGGTTGTGGATAGATAATAGAGGTTAAATAAAAGACGATATGAAATACAGTGAGAGTCAAATATGAGATGATTTTTATTGAATGAATTCACAACCCTTTATATACTGTTGAAGATAGTGTCTAGACTTCCGTTTGGATGAACTGACGAATGGATCGCGGACATGCCGGATTTCGGATGTTTCAAAGATGAAGAAGGATGGGAGAGTTGAGTTTGTCGGCCATGATAATGATGGATGCTGTCTTCCGATTGTAAAGAGTCATCTTTGTCTTGATCTATCAGTGTGTTCTTTGTTTGGTGAAGTCTCATCTTTGTCAAGGCTGGAATTGGTATCCGCTCTTTGACAGGTACACTTCGCTCAACTCAGATAAGCTAGATTGAAACGAAGCTGACTCAATTGTGATCCATGTTTGAGAGATTATCGATATTGGATTGAAACAAAGTACTGACAATGGTTGGTCCTGAGTTATTCTCGATTGTGATCCATGTTTGAGAGATTATTGATATGGTGCTAATTATGTAATATTTGATTCATCCGTGTGTGTGGTGTTCTCTCTACTGCGCTCTAATGGTTACGAAGACGGCGGAGTGGGTTGAGTTGTCCGGATCAATGTCAAAGTAGTGTGGTTTGGTTACCACTACAAGAAGCAAAGAAGGAGAAAACAAATCAAAGTGACAGAATTACTTATTTAGGCAACTTCACATATTGAACTGCTTAGAACTGGGTCGTCAAAGTAAATTTTTCCTGGACCATTTTTATTGGTTTTTATTTTTTATCAGCGACACCTGTAAATTTCCAGGTCCAACCAACTTTGACGAGGCCCAATGATGGCTAATTATACATACTTAGTAAGCTAAAAAAGGGATAAGAAAGATTCAGATGAGAATTGTGGTTAAAATTACTGCTTCTCAATGTTTTTTTCTTCATTCATATTCGAAGCGTCAGCCTTGATTGATGATATTGATGATGGCAAAGCGTGTTCTTCTGGACCTGCGTGTCGAGAACATGCGGCAACAGCTGCATCGCGCATGGTAAAGAAAAAGTAGGGATAAACATCATCGAGCTCCGAAATGGTGCAATGACCCATGTTATCGTCCAGAACACAAATATTATCATACGACACGATCGATTCGTCCTTTTTTGAAGGCTTGCGCGTATCCTCAATTTCGACCACTTGCAGCTCCTTATTGGTACCGTCACTAGCGATGCTGCCTCCATCAATGGACGAGGAACTTCGGTCATCATCATTAGCATCACTGTCCTTATAACCGTTATCTTCGTCGCTTCTTTTTCTGAGATCAGATCGGAAGGGACCACCAGGTTTACGCTCTTGATTACCGAAACCACCAAACAGCAAACACTTTCGCACAGCCAACGAGTCATTGAGCACAAAGAACCAAGAAACGGGTCTGCCTGAATATCGTTCTGCTTGGTTGGCAGCCGCTTTGAGGTCTTCTATTCCGGAGTAGTCCATCTGATGCACGCCAGTCAGGTCCATAATGACTGAATGTAATAGCGGTCTGTTCATGGTCTTGCTTACGCCGCCTGCATTGTTCCAGGGTCTGTCTCCGACCTTTTCGGCCAGGGGCTTACCACGGCGCGTTGTACGTTTGATTTCGTCCAGCAGTTTCTCTGTCAAAAACAGTGAGTTTTCGAAAACCAAATTGTCTCGTGGTTGGAACGCCGTAACCCCAGGGGCGATTGGCTTTGCGTACTGGCCAAGCATTGGATGCGTGAAAGAAAAAAATTTGCTGTGTGCTAGCGCATCAAGCTCATCCTCGGCTCGTGTTGATTTTGATGGTGATGCTGATGATGCTGGTGATGATGTCTTCTCGCAAGTTTTGCTGTCACTTGTATGCAAGGTATCCATACGACCAAGGACTGCATAGTTAGGACGTGCACTGCGGTACAGCTGAACGGCAATGGAAATTATGACGGCGACGTAGATGCTGATGTCGAGGCGTGCAAACAGCGAAATGATAAAGGCACATGTAAAAATAAGGAACTCGGATGGATGTACGCTCCAAAAACGCCTCCAAACCGAAGGCCCCACGACTAGATCAGAGACCGCATGAGCAATCACGGCCGCTAGACTTGATGTTGGGATAAATTGAAATGCAGGCGTAAGCGCATACAGCGCCAGTATGACGACGATGGCCACTACGGTGTTGTTGAGTGGTGTTTTAGCACCGGACTTGCTTGCGACAGCACTTCGGCAGAAGCTTCCGGTAGCTGGAAAGGCTGAGAAGAACGAACCAAATACATTGGTCAACCCCAGTGATAAAATTTCTTGATTAATGTTGACTAAATGTACAGGAAGTAAATAAATACATACAAAGTTATTATTTGTTTTTATTTTTCTGACTTCCGGCTAGCAGAAACGCCAAATGTAAGCATCGTATATACTTACTCCGATAATCGGATGACTTGCCCAAACTAGTGGCTATGGAACAATGCTCCATGATAAGAAGGACCACCATACTTGGAAAATTGGGTAAAACGTGAGCAGCAAGACTAGCATCTAATTGTGGTACACCCATTTCTTGAAAACCGGGAGGCACGGGGCCAAGGATCGCGAACGGACTCTCCGCATACTGACCAATGTGGTTGATCATCCACGACAGAATTGTAGTAAAACATAAGACCAGTATGTTGCGACTCGTGCTAAAGTAGAGAATTTTGCGCTTATGATGTGGGTAGCGCTTCGCAAGGTGTTTACATGCATACTTGACTCCATAGAGCCAGACCAATGAGAGAATACCGAAAATTGCATCAACCTTGGTATGGGGCAAATCTTTGAGGGTGTAACCAAAGATCAGATAGGGCGCTTCGTTCGTGTTAACATGAATGCCTAGTATCTTTCCTAGCTGGCTAATAATGATGGTTACTGCGCTGCCGGCCATGAATCCTGAGACGGCTGGCTGGCAAATAAAGTTGAATAATATGCCAAGTTGGAGTAAGCTCAATCCGAGGGTAATGATGCCAGCGAAAAATGACATGGTTATGGCAAACTGATGGTCAGTCCAAAGTCCGGATTGATACTGGGGCGTTTCCTGCACAGTAGCAAAAACCTGGCCCAAGAATAGAGCTTGAATGGCCGTGGTGCCTAAGCATTATTATTAGTATCTTTAAGATGCTGTATTACATGTCAGTTTAGTGTTTAAGCGCATACCGATATTAATATCTTTTGATGTTCCTATTAAAGGATAAAGGGCACAACCGACAAAGCTTGTGTAAAGGCCGTACTGTGCGGGTAATCCAACAAGTTTTGCTAGACAATATCATGATGCGATACGTACAAGATAAGACCTCAGCAGAAGAATGCTTTTTATATTTAAAGTTATCAAAAAAAGCATTTACCATAAGCCATTGATTGCGGAACAACTATACAGCCCACCGTTAGCCCACTTATAATATCACTCGATAACCAGACCAAGTTGTATTTGGGCAGCCAGGAAACAATGGGACACAATTGAGAGAAATAGGAGCGAACACTTCGTGGAAGCTGGCGTGCACGGGATCTTATATTATCCATATAATCTTCTGGTGGATTGTCGACAAACGTTTTTGGGATTGTCGGCATTGGTGAACGTGGTTGTAAAATTGGATGTAGAAGAGTATGTTCGAGAAAATGTAAGATCTATTGGCAACGAGAAGAATGGCAAGGGTCTCTCTTTATATATTACTATTTTTATTGGATTCTACGAAGTGCTCATTGATGAACCATCACAACATTACGTGACGAATAATATTAATACGTGATGACAGCACATACTTTTCCTCTTGCTATGTAGCATCTTTATATTGACATTTGAGTTATTTATTTGTATCATAACCTGTTATGAACTTTTTTTTGTTCATGCTGAGACCCTAAAATGAAGAGAAAATGGGTTTGAATCCCACTTCAATGGTTCTGCTCGTGTGCCAGCTTACTTGTTCGCTGAAGCAACTTTTGGATCAACATCTCCACGGGTTTTAGAAGCTTAACCTTATTTTAAAGTTTATCCTCTTCTCCTCAAATCGAAACACGACACTGATTTCTAGAATACATATTTGTAACAATCCTTGCTTAACGGGTTAGCATAAGTTTCAGTTTTTCAATTGGAGAACAATGACCATGTTGACGCTCTTATACTGATGCTAAAAATACAGAAGGTTTAAACCACGCCTGTAGTAATTCCAAGACGAAGTTGCATTAGTCAAGCCTTACTATAAACTACTCCACTTGTTCGCTTATCGTGGTATTAGATGCTGTATGTGGCTATCATTGTCACTACTACAAATGGTAAGTCAAAAAAATACTACCTATGTAAAGAGCAATAGCCATGAATATCGGCTAATTATAAGCTAGGGACTCAAATAATATACTAGTGAAGCACGAAATTACATGGCGTAGCAGAATGTATTCTCCATCGCCAGGACCATCAGGAAAACAAATGCATATGTTACTACTGTATGTTCTGGCTCCCCATCTGCAACAACTAGGCTACCACATTATTGTGTCGTAATTAAGCAGGCGCGTATTCCGTCATCTGAGAAAAACCTCAGACGTGTATTAAGAAGATGATGAATTAGTTTTTACTCCTTCTACAGTCCCCACGCAATGACTTGATTACCTCTGTGATGCCCGAATGGGATCGGTTTTCCAATTATCAAGTTGTGGAGTATCGCGTGAGCACTGTACTTGAAGTATCACGTCATTGACCTTGCTCTATCTTTTAAAGTACATTTTAGGTTGATAACAAATAACTTTAAACAGACTTTTCTTTTCCTCTATTCTTTCTAGTATCCGACATGCCTGGCAGACAGCAAACTTTGTTGCATGTTTAAATCATAGAAATAAGGACTATTTGGCTCGTATTCTCGGAGTTAAATATAATGACACTTAGCTCAAACAACTTTATACTGCTGTGTCGTACGATAGCATCATATGTGGAATTGGGTGGAAGTAGTGGTCTCAAAACAACAATGGGATGCAGCATTAGTGAATTCATAGAAGATTAGGCTCCTGATGTTATAGCAATTTGACCCTAAAATAGTAAAAGTAACCATACACTAGAAAACATACGTTTTCTTCTATTGCTTATGATTAATAGACATCATTATTCAATTGAAGTACTGTAACTTCATTGATTAGTCCAAATAATACTATACCGTACTCACTATATAGGCATACAAATGTTAGTCATCGCTTAATGTGAGTGCATTTATCAAAATTAATAAGGTTTGTTTGTTTGTTAACCTGATTTTGCAATGTTGTAATATGTATCCGATGACTTACACTCCTCCTGGCAGATAAGGTCAAATTGTATATAAACAGTAATCTAGGCAAATCAATGACGTGATGCCGCTGAAGGAAGCGACGGCCACAGGTGCGCCTCCATTGCATTCAATCAACCCTTTCTCCTTTACATAATATTACATCACACGTGACGTAATTCTACATTTAGCAAACAATAGTAGTATAGTACTTCAAAACTATCAGATACAGCGGATTTCACGTTCATTCACTATGGGGCTCAACCGTTTACTTTTATAGACATATTTAACACACCAACATGCTAGAAGCGCAGTTGTCCACTCGAAAACGTCATGGCATCAATACGTGTCTTGTTGGGCGGGACAGATGTGCAACTTTGACAACACAATTTGAGCAGCAAGTTTTCTACTACGACGGACGATTTTTCGAGTGCTTCTTGACTTTGGCAGCAATCAAAGGCTTGAAAGTATCAACCAGGCTTTTACTAAAAAAAACCCATTTTCGGACAAGTACCAAGCAGCATGACAAAATCTTTGTTCTCGGCAACCTTTTCCTAAACGTGTTTTCAGTTAAATGGTAATCATTTATGATGTGGCTGCTCGAAAAGTGTTTTATCAACGGATATATAAGTTCTATGCTTTGGCCATGCAGTAACAGCAAATCACTTGAAACCGCTTGTAAACGCAATGCATGATTACAATTTTGCCATTTTGGACCGGCATAAATGAAAACCATATGTGTACCAAATTATGCTAAATTAGCGATAGGATTTGCGGGGCTAGTCTTTGAATGCTTCTTTGAAGTGATACATAGCAGCATGCAACTGCATATAACAACCAGAATCCGGAGGAAACACACGACGTTACACGCTTTACATCTGACGGATATTCAAGCATGCTCGAGTAAAAGGACCATTTAGCCAGTATAATGCATGACAGTATTGGTAGTAGACAGCGAGAAGATTATAGCGGAATAAACGAGAGAACCCCCGTTTATCCTTTCGTGCGGAAGAAGCGACTCATTATCATCGGTATTCGGATTCTTCCGACAGCCTACAGTTCAAACACTTTCACTGACTGAAAAAACTGTAGAAGACGATAGCTGTTAATTGTTGCTAGTTTTGTTCGACGCCCCCACTGCTATCCAGCAACGTGCTGCGAAATCCTCCTTGACTAAGACGTTGAACATATTATGCACGTTTGCATTCTTCCAGTATCCATGAAGCTTAAGGGGAAAGATATAAGGCGATTGGATTATAACTTTGGAATTTTCCAAAGGACGTGATCGAGGATCGATCCACAATTCGTTTATCCATGTTTTTTGTAGGTGTACCTTGCGATGAGGCAAAGGAATCTATTATAGAATAAACAAGCCGTTTTATCGACACACCGTTCCTCTACACTAAGGGTTTTAGTAAACTTGTATCGTCCTTGAAGCATAAAAGTCATACATGTAGCTGGAATTGTAGATGTGTAATATAGTTAACAGTAGTCTGCTAAATAGACAGCTGTATTACATATGTATCAATACATGATACGTAGTAGGATTTCAGATAAGCACTGAATGAATAAATGACTCAGAAGTAGTTCCACGTCTCTGTATAATTAGCTTTGTTAAACTTTTCATGCATAATACTTTTTTCGGTGATATTTTCGATACTTTAAATTTCCATTGAAGGTGCTTCTAATGTATAAAGGATTTAAATTGTGAATTTAACCAGATCAAATGCTTAATATATACGTATAAGCGCGGAAGTACGACATTACATGCCATTGCAGCAAAAGCACCATGTATGCACTGCGTAGTTGTCTCTGATATTTGCGTTCGCTACAGATAAAATAGAATGTTTACAATTACTTTAAGTTACACAAATACACGCTTTCACGTTTTAATTTTGTTTACCAAATAGAAAATAACAGCGAGTTGCAGCACCAGAGAATTTCATAAACAGCTGCTATGTAAGAACACCATCAAAACGTATATGTATGGTATACAAAAAGAAAAGCGGTTTATATAATATATGCAGGTTGATCTATGGTATTTGCTAATAGTACAAAACAAAAAGAAAACAATATATACGATATTCAAAAAAAGAGAACAACAACTTGCTAACAAAAGAAATACAAAGTAAGAACATATTTACAGAAAAGAGGAAGCATATATAATAGGAGAGTGACGGAAAAGAGTTATAAGTTAAACAAAAAAGGCTCTCTACTGTTTCTCGAGCTTCTTCTCCTCATCGGTATTGGGGACAACGCTAACCGATAAGGATGGCGCTGGAGAAACATGCTCTTCCGGTACCGCGTGACGAATGCAAGCTGCAATAGCGGCATCGCGCATGGTAAAGAAAAAGTAGGGATAAACGTCGTTGAGGTGGGTGACTGCGGCACCACGATCCATGCTGCCGTTCAAAGCTGCAGAGTCGCTGTGATTGTATGAAAGTGTGGACTCGTTCTTTACTGGACGACTTGATACATCTTCGATCTCGGTCACTTGGTGATTATCCTTGTTGTTATTGTTATCATTGATTGACTGCTGACCATCAGAAGAATCATCGTCGCCATCGTTATTGTCGTTGGCAGGATCATCTTGACCATTGCGTTTCTTGAGATCTGAGCGGAAGGGACGACCTGGTTTGCGTTCTTGAGTACCAAAGCCGCCAAACAGTAAGCATCTGCGAACAGCCAAAGAGTCGTTGAGCACAAAGAACCAAGAAACGGGCCTGCCCGAATATCGCTCCGCCTGATTTGCGGCTGCTTTGAGGTCTTCGATGGCTGAATAATCCATCTGGTTTACGCCAGTCAAGTCCATAATGACTGCATGCAACAATGGCTTGTCGCTTTTCTCCGCGCCACCTGCATTGTTCCAAGGTCGGTCACCGACTTTCTCGGCCAGAGGCTTGCCACGGCGGGTTGCACGCTTGACTTCGTCCATGATCTTTTCGGATACGAACATTGAGTTTTCAAAAATCATATTGTCGCGTGGTTGGAATGCAACAATACCAGGGGCAATGGGCTTTGCATGTTGGCCGAGAATGGGATGTGATAATGACACAAAGTTGCAATGAGCCAATGTATCGAGCTCGCTTCGTGCTGCTGACTTTTCATCAACCATCGTTTTCGTAGCTGCTACTGTGTCATCGTCCATCCGCCCAAGGATGGCATAGCGGGGTCGTGCGGAACGGTACAATTGAATGACGATGGAGAGAGCAACGGCCACATAGATACTGACATCGAGACGCGCGAAAAGTGAAATGATGAAAGCACACGCAAAGATAAGAAGCTCGGATGGATGCACGTTCCAGAAACGGCGCCACACTGTGGGTCCGACAATAAGGTCCGTAACTGCATGCGCAATGACTGCTGCAAGACTTGACGTGGGGATGTATTGAAATGCAGGCGTAAGTGCATAGAGTGCCAAGACAACAATGATTGCCACGAGGACATTGACCAACGGTGTTTTGGCGCCAGATTTGTTTTGGACAGCGCTGCGGCAGAAGCTTCCTGTTGCTGGGTAGGCGGAGAAGAAACAGCCAAAGATATTGGCCAGACCAATGGATAGGATTTCTTGATTGGCATCAACTATATTAAAAGACAAATGTTTAATTTCTGCAAACTGAATCTTGTGTTTACATGTGTGTCCGTGTGACATCAAGGGAAAACTTACTTCGATAATCAGAGATCTTTCCCAAGCTAGTAGCAATCGAGCAATGCTCCATGACCAATAAAACGACCATACTAGGGATATTAGGCAGGATATAGGCGACAAGGCTTGTATCCAATTCTGGAGCACCCATGCGCTGAAAACCAGCGGGCACGGGACCAAGGATGGTAAAAGGACTCTCCGCGTATTGGCCAAAATGGTTAATCACCCAGGATAGGAATGTCGTGACCACAATAACAATGACGTTGCGGCTCATGCTGAAGTAAAAGATACCGCGGCGATGTTGTGGGTAGCGCTTGGAGAAGAATTGGCAAATATACTTGATACCGTACAACCAGACCAGAGACAAGAAACCAAAGACTGCATCAACTTTGGTTTCGGGCAGGCCTTTTAAAGTGTCGCCGAAAACGAGATACGGTACTTGGCTGGTGTTGACGTGGATACCCATAATTTTGCCGATTTGGCTGATCACAATGGTCACTGCGCTTCCGGCCATGAAGCCAGAGATGGCGGGTTGGCAAATAAAGTTATAGAGGATCCCAAGCTTTAGTATTCCGAGTGCCAATGTGATGATGCCCGCGAAAAACGCCATTGTGACGGCAAACTTTTGGTCTGTCCATTGACCAGATTGATACTGCGGTGTTTCTTGGATGCTAGCGAAGATTTGTCCGAGGAAGAGTGATTGGATGGCAGTGGTACCTGGATTTCCCCAATATCAAACCGAACGTTATTAGCTATCAATCATATTTTGACGCGTGCTCAAAAGTGTGACTGAAGGACGGGAAGTCACATACCTATACTAATGTCTTTGGAAGTTCCAAGGAATGGGTATAGGGCGACGCCAACGAAACTGGTATAAAGACCGTATTCTGCGGGCAAGCCGACAAGTTTGGCTATTTAAAGTATATCATACAAAGCCTATTGGTTAGCAAAAGGTTCCGCCGGTAACAAGTTAGAGAAAGTAAATGAACAGGTGTATTTACCGTAAGCCATAGCCTGAGGAATTACCACACTTCCTACAGTCAAACCTCCCATAAGATCACTCCATGCCCACAACATGTTGTATTGAGGCAACCATGTCATGATAGGAAACATGTCGGAGAAGTATGATCGAACATGCTGTGGTAAGTGGCGGACAGTAGACCGTGCCTGATCTGTATATTTAGGTAATGGGGTGTCAACATAGGTTGTTGCTGACATGACTGTTGTAGGTGGCCGTAAAGGAGATAGAAAGAGATGTAGAGAAAGGTAGAGCGAAAATAGTAAGTAAAAAAGAGAAATGGATGAGCTATCGAGTCACCTTTTTATACCTGGTTCATGGATTTCCTAATCCTGTGATTTGTGTCTTCCTGCTTGCGTAAGGCTGCATATTCGTGTTATATTATCTTTCTCTTGTGTAGCAAATGTAATTGACATCCGGCGGTTTAGCTGTTTCAAAAACCATTTCTGGATAATTTCTTCACATTATTCGTCGTAATGTGCGTTCCCGTGGCCAACATCACTGCCCGCCCCCACCCCCGCTTTGCTGGGTTGTGTGCAGAACTTAGTCTACCTCGCCTCTCCGTGAGTTTCAAAAATAACCTTAATTTTTACTGGAATTTATAGTTCTCCCACAGTGTCTCGTTTTAAAAAAAAAAAAAAGGAGAGCAAGTCGATCTTATCTTTCTGCTAGGCTAAACTACGCCCATCTTGCCGATTCTGAAAGTTGGCAGAAAAACAATGTATCAGTTTCGTCGATCCTATCATATCATATCTACTCTAGTTGAGATACAATCTCATTAATGTCATGGACTTGCGTAGAAAATAGCTAAAGCCATGTGGGATGAGTGTGGCTATCGAGATGTTGGTGGGGTAAGTGGGTCCGTGGACGAATAAAAATGAATGATCTAGTGAGTTGTTCCATGCTGACCTTTGTTCTTTTCGTTCTTCGTTAGACCGAACTTCTCTTTCTAGTAACTCCGCTTATACAATTGGCAAGTTCCCATTGCACTTTGGTTTTTGAATGGCGTCAGGAAAAAAACAATGATGGCGAAAGTAGATGGATCATGACTGACTAGACCTTGTAGAACGTCATAATGCTGCCGGGAAAGTATTTCACGAATTGACATTTCGAGGAATACAACAAAGCTATTGACGTAATTGTGCGTCCTAGAGATAGTGTCATGTGGGTGTGTACAAGCAAATGCATCGGTAAACTTTCTTTGTTTGCTGTAAGACAAAAAAAACAAGGCAATTTTGCCACACATTGGTTGGATAAAAGATATTATAATAAAAATCAGGTGTACATAACCATGTGCTATGGAATGTGTGTATGTGTATTGCGTTGTGTGTATAAAAACCATCATCGTCGTC
This sequence comes from Zychaea mexicana, assembly GCF_025766255.1. NCBI lineage: Eukaryota > Fungi > Mucoromycota > Mucoromycetes > Mucorales > Lichtheimiaceae > Zychaea > Zychaea mexicana. The sequence goes on along the minus strand of NW_026516728.1, from coordinate 85,543 downwards.
GTCATTTTCATCAACACGATCAAAAAAAGGTAAAACAAGTGCAGGACGTGTGTCAGATTTGATAGAATTTGTGCTACTATATGAGTGGTGAGAAGTTGCTGTGGTTGTGTATACAAAGAGTAGGATTGGATTATTATAGACAAACAAAAAGAAAAAGTTATAAAAAAGTGCGTCTGTACGTGTGGATTTAGTGCGTGCGTGTGTATGTGTCAAAGGGTAAAATAAAAAGAAAGAATAATGACTAGTGGTCGTTACTATTACTACCACTGCTACTTAAGCATTAGGTGTCCTGTATTATCGTCATGGGCAAACGGATTCAGCACCCCGTTTTGGTAAGGTGATGGTGCATAATGCATCATGCTATAGGTATTGGTCAACGCGCCGTGATAGCGGTACTCATTAGGGCCACTGCCACCGCCGCCTCCTCCACCAGATCCACCTTCATTCTGACCAGTGCACATTGTGCTGTCGTGTTGTGAAGGCTTGCCATTCTCGTCCATTGGCTTGCCAGTTTCATAAGTGACGGGAACAACCGAAGATGACGGAGTGGAAGAGGACGACGAAGCAGAGGACGACGAAGATGCTGCCGCTGCCGCTGCCGCCGCTGCCGCCGCCGCCGCCGCACTGACAGGAGATGGGTATGTTGCGTAGGATGAAGTCTGATTCATTAACATTGTGTGTTGTTGATGTTGTTGCGGCTGGGTAGGATGCGGTGAGTCTGGCTGGATAGAAGAGGAAGGCCCACCGTTATGGAGTGGGTGGACAGGGTTGAGCAGCTGTCCGATATTCGCGTTGGATTTGGTATGATCAGAGTGTGATTGTTCAGAATCGTGCTGGTGCTGGTGCTGCCCGTCAATGCGGTTGTTGCTGGTGCTGATGTTGTTGTAAAATCCGGTCATTTCGTCCTGGACCATGTGTGGATGCACCTGTCCAAAAGAAGAAGCTGCAGCAGATTGTGGCTGAGGCGAATGGATGGTGCTTGCAGAAGTTGTGGTTGCTTGTGCTTGTGGAGGGCGCATCAGTTCATAACCGCGCGGGTCCATCCGGGATAGCGACGACAAGGATCCGGACGATGTGGATGAGACTGAGTAATGCCGCTGATGCTGTTGCTGTTGCTGGGACTGCTGCTGCTGCTGTTGGAAGGTTGGTCGCACTGGGGACACCATCGGAGTGCCTGGAGACGATGACATGCTCGATGGTGAAGGCATGGTCGGTGCTTGATATTGAGGAACACCGTACATGACTGGCTGGCTCGTATACGATGGCATGGTCGGTGATTGTTGTTTTTGTGTACCTTCAACATCCATGCGGTGGCTATGTTGTTGCTGGTGCTGATGCTGCTGGTGGCTGCCATAGTTATACATCATGCTGGGTGATCCAATATCTGTGCGTGACATCATGTTGTTGCCATGGAAATGCTCTGGACCACGCAGCGAACCTAGCGACATGCTGCGCAACGGATGGGACCGGCGATCTGCCAAAAACAAAACACAGTAAGTACCCAATCCGCCCGATAAGACAAGACACCATATCGCGTTCTTTTTCTTTTACCTCCATATGCTGATAACGGGTCCGTCGGCGACATGGGTCCGCCTCCAAGGGGATCTGCTTGGTCAAAGGTTGGCTCGACCATAGGCGGGATACGGAAGTTCTGCTTGACAAGCAGCTCAGGAGAGATCTCAAGGCTGGCGAGTTCTGGCACGGACGACGGTGTACGAAGACGATTCTGCAATACGTCTTGCGGATGGTAATACGAAATAAGGTGCTGTGAGATGCCGTTCACTACAATCGACATTGTCTTTTTAATCAAGCCATCCTTGCGGAACTTGTATGAATCCGAGAGACTCCCGACCAGCTGGCGTTCTCGGTTGCGGTCGACCGACATGGCCCCTCCTGCTGCAGCCACTGTAGATGAGCTTCCATGATCGACACTAAAGCTTCGCTGGCGCGAGTCGCTTGGACCTGACAGCGACATACGCTTGCCATTGCCCGTCGAACGCTTGTCTAGCTCACGGTATATAAGGAAGTTGCCGAGGATCCGTGAAGGGCTCCATACGAGGCCGTCAGTCCATCGTTTAATGCCTGAAGAAGATGTTACAATTGCTATTAGTTGCTATTCTGGGCGTATCACGATAGCCGTCAGTCTTTCAACACCCCTTCTCTGCCTCTCGGTCTCTTTTCATCCCCTAGCCCGTTCTCTTCCCCTCGCCCCTCTTGTCGTTCGCGCGGCGCGTGCGGTGATGGAAAAAAATATGCCGGTTCCCCCTGACTATCGTTTTCTTCTTTGTTGCAAGAGCCTCCTATTGCAGCTGCTTTGCTAAAGGCTTTGTTGATAAATGTTGTTGTTGCTGTTCATGCTGCTGCCGGTACCGATGTTGTTATTTGCGTTTGCTGCTAGTGCTGCTGCTGCTGCTGATATTTTTGCCCGGTCGTGCCCAAAAATAGCCACCACGCATACGCTCTTTAAGCCAGCTTTGCTTATTTCTTCATCCCCTCTCCGCTCGCCTAGTGCGTATTATGCCCACTGCTAAAGGAAGACATAACGTTGCCTTTTTTGTTTCCCACCCCTTTTCCCTTTTTGTTGACATATTGCTCTACTAGTTTTACCTGATTCGCGTTCGTCAAAAACAAAGACTGATCCGGATTGAACCATTTTTCGCTCTTTTTCTTGTAAGCGACGACATATCCTTGGCAGTAGGCCTCGGCGACACCCCTCGAAAATGAGCAATACATCTTGCGTCGTCTCAATGTAGCCATGGAACGTCTCAGTCACCAACATGATTTAAACAACAGCCGTATATATATGTGTACGTGTGTGTAGTTGTAGCTTTTGTAGGAGGGGAGGTTGCTGTAAATTAAGGGAATAGAAGGAAGTTATAAGAGCAACACGCAAATTGCAAAACTTGTCAAAACTTGTGCAGAAATGTGTGTTTCGTTGAGAGATTGTAAGTGAATCCGCGGTTTGCAGAAAAGCCGAAAACAAAGGGGGGTTGAGGTTGTTTTTTGATTGTTGCACTGGATAGCGTCAAGAAATAAGTAAAGAGTTAATAAGCGGAAGTCTGCTTTCTTTTTTTTTCGTTTTGGAATCTACCTCAAGCAATGTAGCAGGCAACGTAAGCGAAACAAAGAAAGAAGAAAAGAGGTGGAAATGGGGAAGAAGAGGAGGAAAGGAAAAGGTGGAAACAAGAGGGAAAGGACGCTAGCTCAGTCGTGGCACATACGGCCACACTCGCACTTTCGCACACTGGCGAGAGAGCGAGAGAGAGAGTGTGTGTGTGTGTGTGCCTCAACTCTCTAACGCCTCATCATCCTAGTACACCTTTTCTCGGTTGAATAATTTTGCCATGAATGCTTGGGCGTTTTCTGCCTTCCCCTGCTCGGTCCTTCTCAATCACTTTCAAGCTCGTTAAAGATACCCTTTTCATCACGCGCGCATATGCTCCTAATAAAACTAATGATAATCATAATATATACGATACCGATTAAGAAATTCCACGATCAGAATAAGAACGTACAATGCGTATTTGTTTTCATGCTATATGCTTATGTTCAGCAACAGCAAGTAGCCCCTGATTTACTTTGCTTTCCCCCCCCCAACAACTGCTACTACTACTGATACTACTGATACTACTGATACCACTGATACTAGAGACTGTGTGTTGAATGTACCGTAAACAACCCACTTATTCATCATCCTTACACATCAGAGCATATGTGAAGGCTGGTGTAGCTGTATATCTTTACGCACGCAATTCCATTCACCCATTTTCCCCTGAAGCCGTGCTCTCTTTCGCTCTTATCCTCCCCCTTTCACGTACTCACTCGTATGATGTATGTTGCAGAAGGAAGGGGCTTGATGCAACAATCTCGATAAGGGCTGAGTTTTGCCACACGCACACACACGCAGCTTACATTGCTTGAAAGATGGACAGGGGAGCGTTCTTGATTCGAGGGTCTTTTTGTTTTTTGTTTTTTGGTTCTCTCTCTCTCTCTCTCCTCAATCATGATCCACTGGGAGAGGATCCCCTAATTGGTGGGCGTCTGCATCATCGGATCATCATGCATATGGAAGTAGGCTCGGCAACTTGGTCCAAGTTTTCAACCTTTTTCAAACCAGCTATTTGGTAAACCTTCTCAGTTTTTCTATATTTCTCTTAGTTCCATCCTAAGATTCCAATTGCTCATTTATACCAATATAGAGTACAAAATACGATTGATAGCTGTCAGCGAAATGGCGGTACCGCTAACGGAAAGCTTACAACGCAAAACAAACGATAACCTTTAACAGTGATGCTGTTGCAGTATACTAGTAGGCAGGGGAAATATTTGTTAGAAAAAGACTTTTATAGCAGAGTGTAAAAGGAGGTTGTTCTTGAAAATTCTCATAATCGAATTAAATCTCTCCTGATAACAGCAGCAAATGGGATATCTCACTAGTATGCACAGTATTGCCGGAAGAGTGAGGCATATCTCGTTTGCTTTCGCGCGCAATAAAGGAATACCTAGTAGTATCGTGTAGTAGCAAATAGTAGTAACAAAAATGGTACAAGCAGCATGAGTATAAACTCCTGAAACAACATTTGTTCTTGTTGTTATGTATGGATAAAGCAGTTGCTGGCGGTCGGCCAGGCTCTCTTTTTTTTTTTTTTTTTTGGCACATGAAAACAGGTTCTCTTTTCAGAGTAGAGAGAGCGTTCTTTTCTGCATCAACATTGCGACACAGTTGTTGGGTTATGTAAATGCAGCAGTGGTACCTTAACAACACTGCGGTACAGCAACAACTTTTTCCGCTATGCATCGAATTGTCCAATATGTACAACACCAAGTAACAACTCGCCTGCAGCTTTTTTCAAGCTTTAAAGATCTAGACGAAGGGACTTGTGAAACAGAAGAGCAAGTATTAGTATTACACTGCTAGCTGTAACCACAATATAAGACACGACTGTACATTATAGCGCTTTTAAAATAGGATTGATGGTGAGTTAAATAAAGAGGGTAACATTACACAAAAACCAAAAGTGTCAATAGTAGCGGTTTTAACTTAAACCTTTTTTCTTTGACAGATGCTCTATGGTACATAACCTTCTACTGTAAAGTATAATTCAGACAATAGTGTTAGCTTAACCTTTTTCATACGTCACAGCCTATGCATTGCAATGCTGCAATGACACATTTTCGAGGTACGTGCAGTATGTCAATGGTAAGTTATATGTGGTGAGGATGATGACGTGAACATGGCTTTTATTATGACTGTAATGAAAAATGTTATCGTTCTTGTTAGCCTTGTTGTAGTATAGCAATCTCTGAACGCTTTTCTCTTCCTCATGGTCCCAGGGTAATAGCAGTACTTACTAGAACATACCCTTACTTTTCTTATACTACCTATAACGAGGGGAGATGATTATGTACCCTGTGAACAGTGTATGTATATAATGTAACTAATGAGGCGATCCTATGATGATCTTATCGACGCTATTCACTTTCTCGACAGCACTCAATCTCTAGAATTTGTGTCTTGGTCAAATCTAGAATGTAGACAAAAATAAAACGGCTCAACTAATGCTAGCACTCCTCTAACGAGGTCTTTGGATATACATCTCCGTGGGTCCTCTACCCCGAAATGGGCTTTTTTCACCCTTTTTTTTTTTCATCCCCTCCGGATGCACGGAAACAAAAATTTTTAATCCCTGGTTTGAATTCTGAAGGTACAGTGGTACCACATAGTAACAATAACTGCTTCTTTACCGTCTCCAACCCCTTATGCTCAGCCTCCAAACAACCCCTGGATGCACACACACATACATTTTTCCTACTATGACGGTGGTAATCTATGACGTCAAATGGATGCACGTTCTCCTTGATTCCGTTCTTTTTATGCCTGAAGCAACGCATATCTTTTTTATTCCTTTCTAACCGCCGAGCGAAGAATGCAGAGGAGACATAATACACGTCAGTCTTGTATTTACAATATCGTCATTTTTTCGTGCCCTGTACTCAAGCAAACACATGCTATGCAGATGTAGACATGATTTCCAATACCTTTCATACACTTAGTACATGTCACAAAGAGTGAGTTCTTTCCCTTGTGATAACAGTACTTTTTCGTTCCTGTAAAGAAGTCGAGCATCCGAGAGTGGGCGCTCCCCCCTATCTATTCGATTGATGTATGTCTACCAGTCCTTACTAGACGCGATGCTACCTTAGCATGTACGTATTACAAAAGCAGAAGCTGATAACGAGTCCTAATCTATCTACAAACCAACTTGCTAACATAGCAATTATAGAACAGCAATGTTCCAATTAATCATTAAACCTACTAATATTTGCCCGTACTATTACATCTACTACGACTGTATATTTTCTCTCCTACAGAGCTTTTACTCATTCGCAAACATTTACTTTATCACGAATGTTTGTAAAAAATAAGGGAATTTATAAGACACTCCAGGGACAGGACTTCAAAATAGGCAAAATGAAGCTACTGTACTCTCATTGATTGCTAAGTTACTAGTAGCTTGTTTGTTGTATGTAATCTATTGTAGCAGAAGAAAAAAAGTAATTGTATTCAACCAACTACCTGCTGTCGCAACAGTCAAATCATTCTTTTTTGCGTTACTCTAATACCAAGCTCTTTGTTTCTCTTTTTTTTTAAATACAAAGGTTCCCCGTTTGATTTCAACCTCAAACAGAGTCTATGAAGTGTTGAAGCTACTGAGGGTTGACACAGAACGAGCTTGATTCAAGCAGTGTTTTATGCTAAAAGGAGATATAGAAAAAAGTTGAAATAACTGAGGGTTTATCTTATTGAGAGTGAAATTAAACGGGGAACCCCTGTAAGTAATCTGTACAATACATATCTGACCACCAGTACTGTAATAGAAAATGCTGCTGTATCATCTATTTGCACATCACATAGATGAAATTGCATGCGGATATGATAGGCGCCAGTCCATTTAGTCTTCCTTAATATAGATAAATGATGTATCTTTGAATCAGTTAAAGGAGAGAGGAAAAGAATAGACCATAACAACTGCAACAAAAGCCTATCGCGGCGCTTTTCGGATAAATATTTCTCCTTATTGCACCACCAGTGTCACATTAGTTTTCGTCGCAACAACAATTGAAAGTGTTAAATGCTCATCATGGCTACATTAAGCACATAATACCTATTGCTCCTCGTAAGAAACTTTAAAAAGTTACAGCGATATTTCATTGTATATGATGCTGCATAAATATTGTATGTTGTTCCCAGGACTATTTCTTATTGTCTTTGGGAGTTGTTCCACAAAACTTTAAATATATCACGATAACGTATTCAATACTACCAAATATGGTACCACCACTCAGATCTCGACCTAATGCAACGGGGAGAAAGCGCGGTGCGTGTACAATTGACTATTTTTGTGTCTGTCGAGACATGAGGCTGATCGCATAAAAGAACAACAGGAATAATCAGTAAAATTGCGTTTGAGGAAGGTAACAAATAAACAAAGAAAAGAAGAACAGTGAATCTAGAGCGTAACCTCCTCTTACCCTTTAACCATTTAGTAGGGAACTTTCGTAACCGTCAGATTTTCATTCATGACAGAAAGTAGCACTACTAATTCTTCATCGATCTGTCTTGCACACATGCATCGTGATATCTCAATGCCCTCTAATATTAACCGATCGCTACAACACGGAACTGGACTCTCAATAAGCTCGTTACATTAACGCTATTTTTGCCTATGCAGTATTGACGTGAGCAATCACTTCTCTGTTCTACAAATAATGGCTTAATTGACGAGGCATTGTTGGATCTTTCATAAGTTAAAAGTGGTTGTAATTATTGCTGACGTCTTACGGGTTTCTGATACAAGGTCAATGTATCGAACTATCATTGCTATATATAATTATGGCGACGACAGCAACGCAGCGAAAAAAGAATAGCATATAGAGAGAGTGGTGATTCATGGAAATAGCAAGGACGATGATTGCTACTGTTTTTTTTTGGGGTGAGTGGTTGGTTTTAGCAATGACGACATCAGCTTCTGATGGCTGGTGCCTACACTTCTGTTATTGCTTGTAGCAGATTGAATCATTTAGTCATCCCCTTCATTTATATTCATTAGAAGCGGAAGCAAGTTCAACAGGCGTGACCACGACTTTCACCTCGCTTGGTGTTGATAGGCACCCTATAACACAATGTACGATGCTTGAATGAGTATGTGTGCGGCGGATGACACGCATACAGTTTTGAAAGCAAAAAAGTTGAATTTTCCTTTTACAACTTGAATTTGATGATGATTTACCGCGGGAATCGTTAAATCAGCATTAAAGGGATAAATCAAGATGCTGGGGGTGTGCTTTCATACTCAACAGGGGAATGAGCTCTATCACTAAGGTGATATTAAAAAGTACGGTCTTTGATAAAGACTCGTGTTTCCGATAGAATTCATGGAGAAGCAACATGCCGGACGTCATTGACATTGGCTTTTTTAGGCAGTATCGTGTGTGAATCGTTATCACAATAGCGAGTTGAAAACTGGATGCACAACAGCACAATATAACATGTAACATGTAACAAAAAAAAATATTGGTGAACTGACCGGAAGTGATAGAGATGATGTCGATAGTGATTGGAGTGGAAACAAAACATGAAAGTAAGTCTTTAGTGTATGTCTTGAGTAGAACGCCTAAAAAGGAGGGCATGTTATTTTGATCTTAGAGTAAGATCTTTATGGTGAAGAGTGCTGATCGGCTGATAGCTGCACCACGTGTAGCGCAATAGAATTGTCGGTATGTTCCACGGCACACACAACGATAACAAACAAACAAATAGCCCGTATGTTGAAGCCAAGAATGGTAATCGTAGTTGACGTTTTTGACTAGCTCTTCCCATTTACAGCGAGATCGAGTGGTGGTATGATGACTTGGCGGGGGCATGTGGGAACACGAGGAAACGCAAATGCATTTATGCGTCTCACATCATCAAACTACATCACATCGATTATAGTAATACTCATAGCAATGGATCAGTTTATATATCCGCATGTACAAATGCTATATAGCTAGGTACGGCTGCTGCATTTATATGACACACAGAATAATGTGTATACATACATCTTGTGCGAAATTGAAAAGGGGTGGTCGGTATTGTTATCTACCATACAAGTAGTAGCTGTTAGCGTTTTTGGTAGGCACATGACTTTAGCATATAGAAAAGCGGAAAGAGTTCCGCTTTTGCATCACTCGAAATCCGGGTAAGCACACGCGCGGGTTATAGATACGTATTGGATATATACCTAATTGCATCGCCGCTCGTCCTCCATACACCATCTTAATATAAGTTCTTTTTCCGCGCTCGGCCTTCGCTTTGAGTTAAGGATAAACAAGTTAAAAAATAAAAAATGTCCGCCTCTGGAAAAAGTCGATGGGTTGTGCTCAGCAGACGTTGGCTTTCTCAAAGGACATCAGTAAGCAAATCACTTTTAAAGGACAAAAAAAGTGCTTGAGAATCAAGTGATCCTCATATGAAAATCGTGGAGGGCCCATCAGCTTGACTGCAGCTAGGACAGATCATACATCTTCGCACCAACAACTTTGGCAATCGGATAAGAGACATAGTGGTCGTGTGTCACCGCCGCTCTCTAACACTGAATACGCCGGGCACATTCACAACAGCTTTTCCCTTTTATCGAGCTCCGCAAGGAAGGCAAAATAAGGTAGCGTTATCAGTTACCAAAGAGAAAGATCTTGATTCGTTGACGAGGAGCGGAGTGACACAAATGAACTTGGCTAAACAAAGTATGCGGGACCCCAAGCACCGCATGTCAGGATTGGATGGAAACAGGGAAAAAACCAGTTGGTTTCAAGTGTGGTCCGAATACGCTGATACCCATCAACGTGGAAAAAAAAAGGAGAAGGTACGTGCATGCACCCTATATATTGGTGAAACAAATGAATGGGAAAAAGATTTCTTTTTGAAACCATCCAATGGCACGAACCACTTATCAACGTCTTGTAGCTGGAGTATGTATGACTGGTGGGCTTGGCTTGGTAGTCATTGTGCTTGGTCGATACGGCCTTCTCGCAATGGTGTTTGCTATCGAATGCAAGGTATTCCAGGTAACATTTGAGACATTGGAAGTATATATATAGCCTTATACACTGGGGCCCGTGCACTTGATCCCATGAGAGGAGACTTCCATAAGATACTAAAGTTCAGAGTATCTGTTTGTACCACAATTACTATCATATGCGCCATCTGGTTGTAACAGGAATTACGACAAATAGCGTGTGCCGATCACGGTGGTCAAAGTCATCATCATGCTATTGGAGACGGTAGCAACTTTGCTGCACTCATGGACTGGTACTATTCATTACAACGAAGCACGACCCATCCGGGAGAAGGTTAATGAGCTAATTAATCTCTATCTTTGTGATATCGTACACCCTAAAAAAAAAGGCTAGCTTTCGGAATAAGTACTTTGTGGGTGAGCTCAGAAAGCATCTGGAAGCCCCACCGACTTTCTTGCATTATCCTTTACACTCTATGTACGTTCTATATATCATCATCAACCAGACCCAGGAACAAGAACATGGCTGTTCTAATTAGATGCATGTTCGTGCTCTCTGTATATGGCCATATTATCAAGGGTTCATGGTTTCCATTGGTTCTCTACAGCCGCAGCATGTTCAAAAGCAACTTATCCATTTCGGATGGATCCACATGTGTGTTTTCTTTACGGCAGTCCAGATGTATTTCGTGATCACAAACACCTTGCACGGAGTAAACTGGTTCGTGAAACTCAAACAGATGCCCCGATTTGCCCACTACACATCATCCTGCTGCTGATAACAAAGAGGGAAATTTAGGTTCGTCTTTCCAACGCTCCTGGTCGTCTGCAACGACGTGGCTGCCTATGGCTGTGGGCGAACTGTAGGACGAACACCGCTTTTCCGGCTGAGTCCTAACAAGACACTGGAAGGCTTTGTCGGTGCCGGCATCCTTACACTTTGCTGTGGCTTCCTGGTAATCCTCATGTTCCATTGGTGGTGGTGGTGGTATCGTCACAGAGGCAAAATTTTAATGTGGGATCGATCTATTAACTTTTATTACGGATTTGAAACAACAAATACATACTCATTAGCTGGGACGCGTTATGGTAAGATGAAATATGTCAAAGCATTGTGAACATGCAGTGTCGTCCTCCCTACTAACAATCGAGTCAGATGCAAGATGATCCTTATCACGGCATCATCCTCGCTATCTACGCCTCGTGCGCTGCACCTTTTGGCGGGTTCCTAGCAAGCGCCATCAAACGTGCATCTGGGATCAAGGACTTTGACCAACTCATCCCAGGTCATGGCGGAATGACGGACCGCATGGACTGCCAATTGCTGATGGGTGCCTTCACATTTGCCTATAGACACTCGCTTTCTTGTTGATGGATGGATGATCCTCTTCGTGAGAAAAAAAAATAAAACACACGATTTGGGCTAGTTTGCTGAGTTGGGGTGATCGTGCTGTTGTGCTATGGAGGCTGCTGTGTGTGTTTGTTGCTCAGCAGGTCTTCTGAAGTTTCCATGGCAACCTATCTTGTGAGAAGCTAAGGAAGGAAATGGGACACCACGTTGGCTCGACTTGCCATATATGGTCAAGCAGCACCATGGGGTTGAACACACCAATTCCGGTAAGCGCAGTACTTTTGTAAGAAAAAAAAAAAAAAAAGACGTAATCAAGCAAAGGCGGGGCAGCAAAGGCCGTCGGGAAGGATATCTTTCTCAATGTCGTACCTTTTTTTGATTCTCGCGTCGGAAAGGAAAGATGATGATGATGATGACAAGGAACGTCGTTCGTGCTCATCCGCTTTGCTCTCAAACTATGTTTCTCCACTTTTTCTATTTTTCTGTTTACAAAAAGAATTTACCGTTTTTCCGCTATCACTTCTAGACCATCTCCTTTAACAAATAAGGACACCTCTTGCACGCAATGCAGCCCGCTTGATTCTGTGGCGCGAATACAAAGCTTGCAGAAAGACTGCTCCCAAAGTAAGAGTGACACTGGCTGCTAGGCAGATCGCAAGAGCAGCAGCAATAAAGTAAGCAATAGTCATTGGGCCTTTTTGAATTCCGTTTTACCGAGTCTACGATGCTGGTTTCGCAATTGTCAAAATCCTGGTAAGGGCGATCTAAAGGTTGGATGGAAAGCGAGGAAAGTAACAATGGTGTCCGAAAATAGAAAGTGTGCGCCAAAGGCTCAAGCGCTGTACGCCAATCATCCGTGCCACGGTGGGGGGAGTATGGACCTGGTGTTTTTTCTGCTGTGCACCCTTTATCGGGGAATTGGAGCTCCTTCACCCCCCGCCCCGCCCCCCACCCCCCAAGACTGCATCATGTGATAGGTTTCAAAACCGGTAAGCTTCTGCAAACAGTATTAGCAGCAAGAGTTCCGAAACCCGTTTTCTATTTTCGAAAAATGTATAAAAGAAGCTCAAAGATGAGCGAGATACGGTTCCCGTCAAGCGTCCTCCCTCTTTATCTTTCTATTTTCTGCGACGTACATGCTTCTTTATGTCCGATTCTAAGCAAGAGCAAATCAACACTAGCAACAACAACAACAACAACAACAGCAGTAGTCAGCAGAACAATCAGAACACTACGATCACTTTTGCCGATCAGTCAGCTCCTACTAGTCAAGCCAACCATGAAAAGATAAATCAACGTTCGCTTACTCGCTCGTCCACGGGCCAGAGTAGTATCTCCTTTGATGCGCGCTCCGTCCGCAGTGTGCTCATGAAAAAGGTCAACCTCGTCAAGCGGCGGAAGGCACGCAAGACCGAAGAGCAGCGAGTCGAGGGCCCACCCTACCATACCATGGATCTCGAGACTGTCGCCAAGCTGATGAAGTCTGACCTCGAAGACGGTTTGGACCAAAAAGAGGTTGACGCTCGCCGTGAAGAGTCCGGTTTCAACGAAATGGAGGGCGAAGGCGGTGTCAACCCATTCAAGCTCTTGTTGAAGCAGTTCTTCAATATCATGGTCTTGATTCTTTTGGTCGCAATGGTAAATTTCCACCCGTAGTTTGGGCAGTCTGACAGCATACAAACAGACAAACAAACATGATTGACTGACCTCTGGAACACATTTAGGTTGTCTCGTTTGTCTTTGAAGATTGGGTTGAAGGTGCTGTTATTTGCGCCATCATGTTCTTGAACGCCGGTGTCGGCTTCGCCCAAGAGTACAAGGCTGAAAAGACTATGGATTCCCTTCGACAGATGGCCTCGCCTACCAGTCAAGTGGTGCGCGATGGCCAATCCAAGACTATACCTACACGCGAGTTGATTCCCGGCGATGTCATCATCCTCAAGGCTGGCGATGTTGTTGGCGCCGACTGTCGTGTGATCGAATCGTTCAACATGGACATTGATGAAGCTTTGCTCACTGGTGAATCTGTTCCTGTTAACAAAGTGTAAGTCTCTCTTTTGTATGAAGCCTCGTTAAACAAAATACCCGAGATAGCTAAAACACCCTATCTTCTTTTAGAATCGATACCTTGGAAGGCTCTGAAATCCCGCTTGGTGATCGTGTCAATATGACGTATTCCAGCACTGTCCTCACCAAGGGCCGTGGTAAAGCCATTGTCACCGCCACCGGTATGCAAACTGAAATTGGCAAGATCGCCCTTCGCCTGTTGAACAGCGACGACAGCCGCAAGACTCCTCTGCAGCGCTCGCTGGATCGTATGGCTCTCGTTCTACTCGTGGTTGCCATTATTTCCGTCATCATTGTATTCGCGGTAGCCAAGTTCAATATCGAAAAAGGTCAAATCCTCTATGCCATTTCCACTGCCATCTCTGCGATTCCCGAAGCCCTGGTTGCCGTGGTTACGTTGACTCAGGCTTTTGGTGTCCACAGCATGGCCAAAGCGAATGCTCTCGTCCGCAAGATCTCTGCTCTTGAATTGCTCGGTTCTGTGACCAACGTCTGCTCTGACAAGACCGGTACCCTGACTCAGTCCAAGATGGTGCTGACCCGTTTGTGGCGTCCTGACGAAGGCTTCTTCAAGGTTGGCGGCCTTGGTTTCTCGATCGAAGGCGACTTTACCCGCGAAAGCGACGACAAGGTGATGACCAAGGATGGCTTCACATCAGGCTTGCACCAGTTGGCGTTGACTGGTGCGTTGTGTAACATGAGCGAACTCCGCAAGGACAAGGAGACGGGTGACTATCACGGCATGGGTGATCCAACTGAGGTAAGTTGCGTTTTCTGGGTCTCGGGGAACACAAAGAACGCAAGAAGTTAACCCAATGCGGATTAGGTTGCCCTGCAAGTGTTTGCACACAAAGTCCAGATGGGTAAGCCTTCCCTCACCAAGTCGGAGAAGGGCGAAAACTGGAAGTTGATTGCCGAGTATCCTTTCGATTCATCGATCAAGCGCATGAGCATCCTCGCTCAAGCTCCCGACGGTTCCTACTATGCCTTCATCAAGGGTGCCACTGAACGTGTCTTGGGCACCTGTGCTGGTGTGCAGTACAGCGAAGAAGACGAAATCAAGTCGATGCAAGGCAGTGAACTCGAAGAACTGGTCTTGCCTCAAGTCGAAGAGCTCGCCAAGGGCGGTCTCCGTGTTCTGTCGCTCGGTATCCGCAAGGTCAAGGCCGAAGGTCCTGTTGGCCCTGAAACTTTTAAGCGTGAGGAAATCGAGCAAGGTATGAACTTTTTGGGTTTGGTCGGTATCTACGATCCTCCACGAGCCGAATCCAAGGAAGCTGTCGAGCAGTGCCACCTTGCCGGTATCACTGTCCACATGTTGACTGGTGACCACGCTGCTACTGCTACCGCCATTGCCCGCGAAGTCAGCATTCTGCCCGAACGCTATGGTCTTGACGGCAAGCCGCAAGAAGAACTCGTCATGACTGCCACCAAGTTCGACAAACTGACTGAGGAACAAGTCGACGCGTTGCCCCAACTTCCTCTCGTCATTGCTCGCTGCTCTCCCGACACCAAGGTCAAGATGATTGAAGCTCTTCATCGACGCAAGCGCATTGCTGGCATGACGGGTGACGGTGTTAACGATTCGCCTAGTTTGAAGGAAGCAGATATTGGTATTGCCATGGGTCAAAACGGCTCGGATGTTGCCAAGCAGGCCGCCGATATTGTGCTCGTCGATGATAACTTTGCTACCATTGTCAAGGCCATTGAAGAAGGCCGTCGTGTATTTGCCAACATTTCCCGCTTCGTCGTCCACATGGTTACTGGTAACATCGCCGAAGTTGTTCCTCTTATCATCGGTCTGTGTTTCATCAAAGATGGAGAATCCGTCTTCTTGATGACCCCATTGCAGATTCTTTTCAACAACATCTTGACCTCTTCGCCTCCTGCCATGAGCTTGGGCTTGGAACCTGTCCATCCCGACCAGATGCTTGTGCCCCCGCGTCCTACCAGCGAAGGTCTCTTTGCCTGGCCCAACGTTCTTGACATTATCTTTTACGGTAGTGTCATTGGTATCATCTGTCTGCTCAACTTTATCGTCGTCATCTATGGCTGGGGCAATGGCCACGAGTCGCTTGGCACTGATTGTAACGGTGAATACAATGATACCTGCGAGGTCGTGTTCAGGGCCCGTGGCGCTGTATTTGCTGCACTGACGATCATGGTGTTGCTGCATGGTTTCACCTGCCGTGACTTGTTGAACCCCATCTGGACGTGGAAAGGATTGGTCAAGCGTCGCCAGAACTACTACCTCTTGTGGTCTACCGTCGGCTGTATGTGTCTCATGTTCATTGCTCTTTACGTGCCCGTTCTCGACACTGTCGTATTCAAGCACAAGGGTATTTCCTGGGAATGGGGTATGGTCTTTGCTTCTTGCTTCATCTACATGGCCATCACCGAGATCTGGAAGTACTTTAAGAGAATCTCCCACCGACGAAAGCTTGCCCGCCGACAGCAAACCGAACAAGCCGAGCATGACGAAAAAGCTGGTCGGCTTTCTAGCGAGTAAAAACATAAAACGTTCTGGTGTTTGAAAGCAAATAACTTGTACAGATTATAACAGAACAAAAAAGCCGGGCATTTGTATTATATATTCATATGTAACTTTCTATTCCCCAAATCCTCCACCTCATTATCTCCTATCTCTCGCAATGTATAATTCTCCCTTATTAGTCAGTAGACATTACCGAATACACCATGCTTCTTATTATTAAAGATTATATTTATTGCTTTACGTCCTAAAAGTCTTCGTAGTCATCTATGCATATCGTTCATCAGTCATCTTCATTACTCTCTTAGAGGGGTTCTTGTCCTTACCTTCAACGCCATTGATAGCATGCAGCACAAACAGGACAACGTTGGATGTACATTGCATACTGAATCCCTGGTAGAGTCCACGCAATCCCATGCCCGTTATCATACTACGCTTTTTTCCCTTATTCCTTCGTCCTCCCTCTTCCTTGACAATTCGATAACATGCGTCTACGACGCCCGTATACGGCACCGGTCGAAGTGCGACGATAGGCGCAAAGCGCTTCTTCCCAGGAACTCGGGAGCGGATCTGGCACTGCATGCGCTTGCGAATGGTATCCAGGGGCAATGTGATGGCAATTTCCAACGTATTCAGTCCTAGCTCGGCCAAACTGTATAGAAATGGAGAGTCGTTTGCAGAAATCCTGAACAGCCGATCAATGATCAGCGGCGTTGTGTTTTGAACAAGTGGCGTGATGGTATGATACAACAGTGTAGGCCACAAATGGTGCGGTGAAAGATACAGGCCGCGGAGACCTCCTTCCTCGGCGAGAATGGTCTTGAGTGCGTGCAGTGGTCCTTTGTATTTGCGGTGCAGAGGGGATGCAGACTGCACCACTAACCGCGTACGGATCAACTCGAGCGGGCTCAATAGGAAGCCAACAATTAGGTTACTGCCGACGAGTGTAGCAAGGTTGGGACCGACACGGTCAAGGTGTACGAGTGGAATGGTATCGTCATACAAGTCGAATAAATCGTTTAAAGTGCCCTCGAGCGTAGGTTGGAAGAACAAGTGTGCAATTTCATAGAGCCAGTTGGTGTACTGGCCCTTGAATAAGGCGCGCCAGCCTTCATGCGGCTGCTTCATGAGTCGACCCATGCCTTGCCACACACCCCCATCGAGTGGTTTAAGTTGATACGGTGGTCGCGTCGCGTCGTCATACACGCTTTTACGAATGACGTATCCGTTTGCATCGACGTCCATGTGTTGTTTGAATTCTGGGTCGTCGTGGTTCAGCGTCGTCGCGTTGGTAGTGCTGGCGTTACCCGTGCCATAAAAGTCGTCATCATCGTCACCTTCTTCTTCTGAAAGCTGCTTTTCCGATATACATATACCGTTTTTGCATAAGTTTAAACATATTGCTTTCAATTCTGTGTAAAATAAAAAAATAGAGTGGAATCTCCCATGTATATGGGCGCGTGTGTTCAAATTTCTACCTCCTCTGCTTCGGCATTGTATTCTTGTTCTTGATCGTGTTCATCTGACGACGACGACTGTCTCGTAGCAACAATCTCGGCATCTTCATGGGGTAAATATTGAACTTGTAGAAGCGTTTTCGAAACTTCGAATGGGCAGCTCATGGCTGTTGTGAGGTATTTGAGTACAGTGTAATTGACGAGCTCACGGGCAGCTGCCCGGGAATCGATAAGGTCGTCATGCTCGTTAGCATAATAAGGGTTTGCTGAGGCAACTTGGCCCGCAAATGCCGTGTAATTGTCGGTGGTCAGGCCAGGTGTGTAGTAGGGTCGAAGACCTTTACCAGGTGCCACAGGAAATGTCGCAAATGGATGGCTCTGATCGGCGGGTGGCATGAGTTGTTAATTGATACTTTGGAGGAGTGAGAAGCACAAAAAAAAAGACGCGAAGCTTCTATTTGGTTATTGTGGCGGCAAAAGAAATTAGTTTAAGCTGGTCATCTGCTGTTGTTGTGTCACGAGAATTGTTCATTGTTCTCTTACTACTCCTGATAAAAGCTCCTCAACTTTTTCCCCTGCTGCCCAGCCAGGGTTGTTTTTAGTTCCACACACTATTTCTAGATCTGAGGCGAGCAAGTATATCCCTTGGGGTACAGTGTCCATCGTACCATCGTTTTTATCAATAATACATTTTCGTCTACTCCTCCACTAACAGCATAGTATTGTTATTGTACATTGCATTCATATGTCATTCTCATACAAAACAATTTCTGAAATTTTGAGACAGTGGCATTGCAACATATGCAAAGACGTATAAAAATTACAGAGTGTACTGACTCCCAGGTAAATGTCGGTTTGCTGGTTTATCATAGTAGAAGTACTTACGCATACTGCGTTGCATCTCGTGGACTCCTACTTGTTGTCCGCCGTCTTTTTCGAACTACTGCTGTGTCTTGGCAGCAAGAACGAAAGACGTGAAAAGAGAAGCTTCATGAGTAGCTGCATTACATAGCATCGCATGACGGGCAGTTGTTTCTCTCAATATATATATACTTAACGGCTTCCATCATCTATCAACGATCATTACTTTCTGTCGCCTTTTTCTTATGATTCTTACTTTTATAAACATCGATTATTGTTAATTCTACTTTGCTACTCTCATAAAGAGGCTTTGTCCTTGGCCGTGAATTATCCCGTATCTACATGGAAGAGTCGCAAATACAAAGTGATTCTTTGACAAATGTATTCCTCGAATGGGTTGAAACAAAGAAAAATGATGTATTCCACCAGAATCGCTGCGACTACTACCAAGCAGAAACAGCGATCATGGCGACGATAGCAGCAGCACGTCTACGGCTAGTTCTGGCTCCATCACCGTATCATTCGGTAGCTGTGATCAACAAGATTATATTCTGGACGAGTCGATTTTGAATAGGACGATGACACTTTTAGTGTGCAGTGGAAAAAGCTGATATCTAACCGATCGTATCCCAAGAAGGCGTTTGATATGTAGCGTGATTGTTTCTGTGCCTTTTAGTGTCATTCGCAACAACTGGGTCCTCCTAAAGGTACCATATATTGCTTCTATTACTAGCTCTAGTCGTCATAGAACATTTTCTTTCCTCACATCAACTTTTCAGGCTCTACAGATAATGACTTCATATTACTTTCGCTGATTTAACAATCTTTAACTCTTTCTTTCGAGAACTACCCTCCACACTACGCCAAGCAAACAACAAACTAAAGTATTAAGACTTTTGCAAGCTTGGATTGAGCTTGAAATATATACCAGATTTTAGGATAAGACAACAAGCCGATTTTTGGCGGTGTGACCACACAGACACTACACTTGGAGACGTTTGCTACCCAAGTTACGACCTTAATAGTACTGGTCAAGGTGCTCTGCTTGCTAGCTATACCTGTGCCAACGATGAAAATATCTGGTAACGGGAAGATGAAGACTATGTCCACGATGTTCTTGAGACGCTAAGCCAAATCCTTAGCGAGGTGGTATATGTCCAGTATAGCGGTGATAACGCTCATGATTGTTGGAGCGGTCCATATCAAAATGGTGTAGTATAAGTACCCGCAGCTGGACAACACAAGCTTTTAACACCATCCTATTTCTAACATAGTAAGGGACTCTTTTTGTGGACGACCACACTTCAATATCCCATATAGGGATGAATGATCCCTTGCGCTCTGCAAGTTGAGGTGTCGTCATGCTGCTCTGCGAGCATGGTCATGTTAATGAGGCTAAAAAGATGTTCAGCATTGGGAGATCAAGGAGATACTCACATGATAAGCACCACCAGTAAATTGTGACTGAAAAAATAATAATAAGCTGTTATAAATTACAGCATTATACATTAAGGCTTTATAAAGTTAAAAAAATCAAGTATCTCGACATGCTTCAATGTCCATGCTGCCATTTCTGTAGCTTTATCTTTTATGAAATTGACTGCTACCAATCACTACCATTGGATCTAAATGATTGGGAACGATAGCAAACTCTGCGCTATGATGTATCATGCACGATTTACACGTTGTAGTAAATCCGAATGTATCAAATACGGTACGTATCCTATTACAGTGTCATATTTAATTTGCAAGACCTATCACCAAACCTAATGGCTTACTTCTATTCCACAGCCACAGGGGTTCCTACGAGCATAATGTCATTTCAGCACTATTATTAACAAAAAAAAGTTGGAGTGTACCATTCCACTCGTAAATAGTACATAGAATGTAAGAGCTTGTTGGCAAGTTGTAAATGCTCCATCAGAGGGCTCGATGTCCTCAAGCAATACGAAAAGGTGGCCGCAGATATAGCATATATCATTTCCAGTTTGAAAAATGGAAAACTACAATTACAGGCGTTCAATGTAATATGTATATGTTCTTGACAAACAACAGGAACTGTCATGTTTTAACAAGCATCATAGCACCTATATACTGTAATTAGGAAGTGTTTTGTGCCCTTATTGATTTGATTTTCTTGCATGTGGCGTATGAGTACGTATAAACTTTAAATTTAATACCACATTGGAACGTATTATGCGTTCTGATTCTTTCCCACCGATCGACATCTTCTCTCTTCGCTTCTTGCACATATGAGAGTTGTACAGTATGTAACAGCAGAGATGATATATCAGGCTGCATGTATTGGTCAATGTTCAAAACTTCAGATATACCACAGAATGTCCAAAGAGCTCGAAAAATGAAACTGAAAACAACCATAATAGAGCTTTATAATAACTATATATCTCACTGAAATTATTCTCTGATTTAATTCCATGTGTTTGGTAGCTCTAACAGTTTTAGTGATACATGCTAAGTTACCGCCGTACCTGAGTATAAAATAATATCAAATGGCATAGCATGTACCCTGCTTTCGTGTCCGTTAGAGGTTTTCCCACTTTACACTTTGTTCTTATTAATGATACGTATCAACATGTAGAGTTTAGCTGAGCTCTAAGAAGGTTGACTACTTCCCGTAACAAATGATATTGTGGCTGCTTATCTGCCCACTTACATGAAACAGTTGGTCATAGAATGGTCCGTAGAAGTGATTGCAGCTATATTGCTATGATTAATATCTGTCGTTTGGCCAACACGCATGTGATACAACCATGTAAGTAACTAGAGTACTTACACTGTGTTGTATTGATAAAACGAATGTTTTATTACATATTCTGCATTGTCGTAAGTGACATATCCATTTAGTAAATGCACGTAGCCTAAAAATATATTTTATTTTTCAAACCTTCAATGGAAGGCTTAGTGCCCTGGCGTTATTGGTCGCAGTAATTGCATGTATAATGTAAACAGCTACTACGTATGTCATTTGTTATGCTAAGCTGTCGCCTGTCGATGCAGTGAGAAAAGTAAACGATTGGCCGATTACTGTGTCACTAATTCTCTTACTCTGCCCCTTATGCATATGCAATGCAGAATTGGTTGGAGTAAAGTTTAAAATGCAGTAAAGCTGTTATGTACGAAAAATAAGACAACCGCTATTCCTTTACATTCACTGCTTGAACCACTTTGCTTAAACATTAGGCAAAAGTTAAACCTCGTTCTATATATGCATAACTTAGCCATTTATCTTCCAGAAACGTAAAGCTGTATTTAGGCATCATATGGTGTCAGTATCTTGTAGCTATTGGCGTAACACACACGACTGTATTGTTGTTGTTGTGTATATCCACTGATATACAAGATTTAGGTAGTACTGCAGAAACAGGGATGCACTACCATATAGAGGTTAGTCTTTTCTTATCCAATGCATATGCATTACATCTAGTACGAATTTTCGTTATTTAGCAGCTAGAATTTTAGCGGCAAGGTACCGGATCCACAAGATTGCACCTTGCAATATTTAGTGATAGAAAGCGTTGATGGCATGATGCTTCTAATGTGAAGCAACCTTCTTTCCTTTGTTTTTCCTTCTTCTTTTTTCTACCTCTCAACCTCACATACATTTCCATTCACATTTTTTGGTAGTGATCTGCGATGGTAAGAAAGTCTTAAATTAAGGGTTATTGGTATAATATGGTAATAGGTTTTGAACTTTGCACGTTCAAAAAAATATGATGAGGAAATGTTGATCTTTTATGTCATATAGACTGTCGAATATCCTCAAGCCAATGGAGCCTCGCAACCTAGTCGCTTTTCAGGCTACGATCATTTACGATTTACTGTAACGAATGCAAAGCAAGCGGCATCGTATTATTGTACTCGCTTTGGTTTCAAGCATGTTGCCTACTGTGGTCTTGAAACAGGTAGTCGTGATATGGCAGCACATGTGGTACGCTGTGGCAACGCTACACTTGTTTTTGAATGTCCCCTTCAGCCGGGCGCGACACCAGAATACGTTCAAGACATTATCAAGCGCGGTGACGGAGTGAAAGATGTGGCTTTTACTGTCAATGATTGCCGTAAAGTCTACGAAGTATATACATAATGCGGATTTCCTTTGGAGAGAAAAGGGTGTTTGCTGAAGGAGAGAGAAATTAGGGTGATCGTGGTTGGATTCTTTGACGTGTGGGTTGGATGTTGGTTGTATCTAATAGTTGAGGCGGTAAAACTTAGCAAGCAATTGCTCGTGGCGCTAAATCAATTCGGGCACCTGAAGTACTGGAAGATGAAAATGGACGAGTTGTCATCTCCACTATTGCTACGGTAAGCAGTTTTCAGAAGGGAAATATCTCTAAAAAAGCGTGCTAATAATGATAATGGTGCAATGGAAAACACTATAGTATGGTGATGTGTATCACACGCTTGTTGAGCGCCACAAATATAGAGGGGTTTTCCTGCCAGGATATCAAGATCCTGCAACCTCCTTACGCTATGTTGATCCCCTCGATGATATATTGTAAGCCTTTAATCTTTTCAATTTGGTCTAAAATAGCTCAAATACTCTGATTTATCTTGACCACTGTTTTTTAACTGGATGATGTTCGTAATGTTTGATAGACCACCAGTGCCGTTAGGCTACATTGATCACGTGGTTGGCAGTCAGCCTGAAAACATGATGCTCGATGCCACTGATTATTACGAAAAAGTTCTTGGTTTCCATCGCTTTTGGTCTGTTGATGACAAGGATATTTGTACGGAATATAGTGCGATGCGATCTATTGTCATGACGGATCCATCGCAAAAGATCATGGTTCCGATCAACGAGCCAGCATCAGGCAAAAAGAAATCATCCATTCAAGAATTTGTCGATTTTTACGGTGGAGCAGGCGTGCAGCATATCGCTATCCATACCAATGATATCATTTCTGCTGTCAGCAATTTGCGCAAACGTGGATGTGGGTTCTTGCGTGTGCCGGATACTTACTATACAGCATTACGTACAGCCATAGCCAAGCACAACAAGACGGCTAACCAACCCATCGATGAGGACTTGGATGCTCTGCAAAAACAGAATATTTTGATTGATTATGATGAAAATGGCTACCTTATGCAAATCTTTACCCGACCGGTAGAGGACCGTCCCACCTTATTCTTTGAGGTCATTCAGCGCCGGAATTTTGATGGCTTTGGTGCCGGTAACTTTAAGAGCTTGTTTGAAGCACTGGAAAAGGAGCAAGCATCGCGAGGTAACCTGACCAATATGGTTGTGGCAGACGAACCTATGAATACGGCCGCTTAAAGCGATTGACTGTCTCCTTACTTTTTGTTCATATACTTCTGTTTCCTTCGATCCATCTTGTTTGCCCTCCCAATCTATCCAAACTGTCTAAAGTCTTTCCATCACAAAAAATAAAGCGAGTTTATCGACCCATTTTTGGCTCATATTGCTAACCTGACATCTACCCTGTTTTTGATATCTCTTTAAAGTATCGTAATCATTATACAGTAGTTCGTGTTGTGTTGCTACTGAAAGCTAGATGATCGATTAGTCATTGTTAAGTCTAAAGTTCTATGACGGATGATTGCAGAATCAAATGTATTGGGAACACGGCCAGCATCCTAGGTAAGAACAGAATAATACGACATTTGAAGCATGCTATGGATGGATCTACACCGTAGGCGATGTTCCATAAATACAGCTAGTACCGAATGAGAGATGTTGTCGTTGAAATTGTATCACTCCATGACAGTTGCTACACTCACGAACTAACTTATAAATATTTGTAAGGATCACAAGTAGCCGCTAAAAAAGGTCACTTACATCCCAGAAGAACGCGTACTAGGGTAAAAAAACTAGCCTTGTTGATAAGCACGTCAGTGCACTGCAGTTATGTAGTAAGAATTGGGCTGTGATGTTTTTATATATTTCTTGCAGTAGGTAATCCAATATAAGGAAAAAAGTAGGAGGAGTAAAGATGAGGTGGTTTATAGAGAAAAGAAAATTACAATGACCGGCAATGATGATAGAAATAGGGAGAAAAGTGGGAGGTGGGGAACACACTACTGATTGTTTGGGATACCTTGTGATTGTGATGGATCATGATGATTAGGCGCCGTCGGAGACCGGGAGTGTCTTTGAGCAGCAGCTGCAGAATTGTCTGCATTATTATTATTCACAACGTTGTTGTTATTTATGTTATTGTTATTGTTGTTACCAAATCGGAACTGGCGCATATAGACTAGCCAACCGACCAAGAGACAGAGACCCAGAATCATTAAGCTCTCAATCAGTTCGTCTTCTTCGGAATACCCGTCATCATCGTCATCGTCGTCGTCCGAGTAATCGCTACGACCAAAGCTCGGGTCCATGAAATCATCGCTTTCTTCTCGCTCCAGTCGCTTGAGATGTTTGCTATATTTCCGTCGCAATTCTTCTTCTGAACTGATTTCCCAATGTGCTCGTTCGTATTCATACGCCTCAATTTCTTGACGGCGACGGGCTGCATCCTGTGCTGCCTTTGCGGCAACTGCAGCTGCAGCAGTATCTGCATGATCCTTTGCTCTTCCCGCAGCGTTGCTGCCATCGCCCTCAACGCTATCCCCGCTTCCAGCACCATCAGGCCCTGACGATGCTTTGTTTTCGTGTGTCAGATCCTGGCCAATCTCTGTCCGTGTAATCCATCCCCAATAGTATCGCAGGTACAGTTTGGCCAATGAAAGTTTTACAGGCAGGTATGCATCAGGATTCATGGATAAGGCATTATCATACGATCGCTTGGCTAAATGGAAATCTTTCAACACTCCAAGTCCGTTCTCATACATCCAGCCCAAGTTCCACATGGCCATTGGCGAAAGCTCAATCTCTGCCGCTATCCGATAGCATGCTGCTGCCTTTTCATAATCGATTTGTGTGCCGATACCGCGGAAATAGTAGTCGCCCATTTTCACCCGGGAATCCACGTTGTTTTGGTTTGCTGAACGAGACCAATAGATAAGTGCGTATTCTTCAGAATCCTCATCCCGTGGCGGTGATTCGATTAAGCCAAACGTGTTTTTTATGTTCAAAAGCTGGGTATCTATATGTCGTTGATTGGTTTTATCGAAAAGAAATTGCGAGTTAGCTATATAAGAAAAGGGCAGCGTTAACTTGCAGACAAAAACTTGATTATACCTGTATCAAGTATGTAGGCAACATTGGATTGAGCAATTTCATAACCACGTTCAGCTGCAAGCATATAATGGAGTAATGCTCCTTCCATATCGCCTTTCATATAATCATCATAAGCTGTCTCAACAGTTGGGTTATGCCAATCACATCGCTCAGCAATGGATTTATAAAACTAAACATTTTATCAGCATTCAATCATATATTGCATTTCCATCGTTGCCTTCTCCCAAAACTTACCGAAACCGCTACTTGACACGAAGGATTTAGTCCGATGCCAGCTTGATGAAGCTGCGCCAGGTACCACTGCGCTAAAGGATGTTTGGCTTCTGCTGCCAGCGTAAATAGTCGTATAGCATTGGGGATCGTGTTATCTTGATTCACATATTCAATAGCGAGGTTTACTTGAGCATCAGGATTGTCCTGCTTGACTGCACGTTTGAAATAGTCAATTGCTTTATCGCGACTCTACAAGTATACTGGTGTAAGTAATTTTTTCCACTCTCTCTGTACAGCTACTCTTCAGCTCCCTCCTGCCTCCTCTTATTAATTGATCACTTGGCTAATTTTACCTGGGGTACTACCACACCTTCTAGATGCATCATGCCCAATCCATTTTGTGAGATCGAGTCATTTAGCTCTGAGCCTAAATAGAACCATTGATACGCCGTTTCTGGATCCACATCCACACCTTCTCCTCTTCTGTACATTTTGCCCAGATATCCAGCAGCTTGACCTATTGCTCGTCCACGTTTGCTGTTCAGGAATGCTTCTGTAATTTTTCCTGTCGGAAGCTTGTCAACCACTTGTTCAAAGAAGTAATGTGCTTCTTGGAAATCTTGCGGTATACTACGAGTGCCTTGATAATATATTTGACCAAGCATAAGCTATCATAAGCAATAATACTAGGATGAGTATATGGTCGAAAAAAGATTTATACATAACAGAAAGCCCTTGGTTCTGTAGGCGCCCTAACCTGTGCTTCAAAGTCGCCTTTGGTTTGTGCTAAATATCTCCAGTATTGTAACACCTCTTCAATACTGACTGTCCGCTCGGATGTTGCACTGTTTGGCCGATATCGTTTATCTGTCATCACACTTGCGCCATATCCATAAACACCACCGACTTCATCTGAAAGGCGGATCTTCGGCAATGGCGGTGCATAGCCCCCAGGCGGACCGGAAAGATAATGGTTGATTGCTGTCACAGCATGATGATATTATGTCCAGTTGTATATACTACCAGTGAATAACAAATTTACATTGTATCGTAGTATAGCCAATAACACAATAATTACCTTTCTCTGCTACTCGTTGGTAGTAATAGATGGCATCTTCACATTTTTGCTCCGTCCCGATACCCAAGAGATGTCTATAGCCCAGAGTCATTTCTGCAGTGGTGTCGCCACCGTGAGCAGCAAACGTATGGTATAATAATGCTTGGGCTTGATCTCGTCCGACAACATTTCCAATACCGGTCGCGTACATGAATCCAACCATTTGTTGTGCTGTTGCGTTACCAACCGCAGCAAGCTCGAAATAATAATCGAACGCGGCCGTGTAATTGCGCGGGTGTGTATATTTCGCATACTGTACGATTCATAGAGGAAAGTACAGGTCAGTCATTAGTATCCCACTCCTTATAGAGTACCCACGATGAAAATTGTTGCTAAACCAATGAGATACTTGCGAAATTAATATCTGCAAGCAAGAATAGCGCGTCGTCGTTGCCATAGGTCATGCCGGCTTTTTCCAACATTGTTGTTGCAATACGTAGCCGATCGTCGTTTTGTACAGATGGAGGCGCATTTGTCGTCGTGGTGGTCTTTTCATGGTTATGGTTATTGTTGCTTTTTACGTCGTTGTCATCGTCACTACTGCTGCCTGACCAAACTCCTGATACTACTGTCCTAACTGCTGTTAAAACCGAGTCGAATATACCGTTGGTAATCGCAAGTTGGTGATCCGCTTTGGTGGACGTTGACGCGCTGTTTTCGATGGCGTTTAGGTATTGTAAAGCGACTCGATACAACAGTTGACCTAGCATAAAAGATAATGGACGTTACATGTTCATATCCAACCTTTGCCCTCCTTGGATATCACATTAATTTACCACACACACACACACTCTCTCTCTCTCTCTATCCTCTATTTCTTCTTCTTGTACCTTGCTCTTCAGGGTTAACAGTTGAACTAGAGTCATGGTGTTCAACTTGGGCTTGTAAAACCTACATAAGGTTATGGGCAAAACGATTATCGAGATTAGACTTTTAAATTTATTTCTGATGGTTTGTCAGATCGTACATGCTGATCGTCTGGTGTACTACTGCTGCTACTTGTCGACTCAGACAAGTCGTTGGCTAAACTGCTACGAGCAAGGAGTAGTGCGGCTATAGCTATTGAGCACGTAAGCCAAACACAGTAATATTGCATAACCAATCTTTAGTCGTTTCTCAAGCTTTCTTTATAGAAACGTTTGCTTTCACTTACTTGACAAGCAGAGCCATTTTCGACGTGCTACGACCATTGTTCGAATGCTGGTAACCAAAGACGTAGCAGAAGCATAAGCACCAGTATGTTCGTGGCAAGCAGAAATTGGGCGCGGAACTTCAATTGCTTTTCCCATAAATGTAAGTTCTGTGTTGTTGTTCGGTAAACGCACACACCTTTGTGCTTTACAAAATGCTCGCACCGCCAATCTTTTCTTTGGATCACAAAGGCTTAACATTTGACTTTGAAGATTATATAAAAAACGAACTAGGATTAGATCTTAATAATCAAAATAAACGAGAAGGTTGGTTTTCTCCTTTAAGAGTCAGTGCACAAGTTTTTTTTCCAAGTTTTGTTCCTCTTGTTGATTAATCGATCCATTTCGTTCACGTTTACAATCAAACAATAACTGTGATAAAAAAAAGATGAACAAGTGTGTAAATATTTTTTAAAGGGAGCGTGCACCAAGGGATCACACTGTCAATTCAAGCATTCACGCACTGGCGATCGAGACAAGTCGGTAGTATGCAAACATTGGCTCCGAGGCCTCTGCAAAAAGGGCGATAGCTGCGAATTCCTTCACGTATTCAACATGAAAAAGATGCCGGAATGTTGGTTCTACTCGAAATATGGCGAGTGCTGTAACGGTGACGAATGTATGTATCTACACATCGATCCAGAAAGCAAACAGAAGGAGTGTCCGTGGTATGCTCGAGGTTTCTGTAAACATGGTAAGTCTCTTTTTTCCAAGAAAAAACAGGGTTTATGTTGCGTAGTAACACATGTTATCAAATGGGTAGGACCCAATTGTCGGCATAAACATGTTCGTAAAATGGTGTGTCAGAACTACTTGACGGGCTTCTGTCCCGATGGATTGAACTGTCCTAACGGACATCCGAAATACGAATTGCCGACCATGTATCCGAACGACGGAGGCAACAGTAACGCTGCAGGGCCAGACGACCGCCAGCAACAGCAACAACAACAGCAACAACAGCACCATCACCACAACAACCACCATCACCACCGCCAGCAACAGCAAGATTCAGATGATGCTCCACAGCGTTCGCATGTTAACCGACCTCAGAGCGGATTCTTTAGACGGTTAGAGGATGTCACATGTTTTAAATGCGGTCAGCAAGGCCACTATGCCAACCGTTGTCCCCAAGGACGAGGTAGCGGAGGTGGTGGCGGCGGCGGAGGAGGAGGAGGAGGAGGAAGCGGCAATCAGTAGCAGCAAGAAACTGTGTGAATAAGCAGAAACCAGTAGTATTTGTTTGTTCGATGCTATGTTTTACAGCAGCAATAATCCCTAATCTCCATTCTGTATAATAAAAACCAATCATTATTTGACGCTGTTATAGAAAAACGGAACAGTTCGACTGTAGGAGTTGCGGAGTACGTCGATGACAAATCTCCAGTCCCTGGTGTCCAATTATTGGAACAGAGTCTTTTCCTATTTGATTGTGAGAGGTTGAGTTTGTGAGTGCGGGGGAAGCTGAAGGTGCTGGAAAAGTCAAAAGCGAGATAATTAAAAAAGATAAAAAGAAAACAAAAGTGCATTCCCTCTTTCTTCTTTTTGTTCACTCTTTACATACGAAGAACATGCGTACGGCTATTCTGAGCAGTCTCGCCTTGATTGGCGTTTTGTCCTCGTCGTCGTCCTTTGCTGCAGCTCATGGTGACCACGAAGAAGTATATGGTCAAATCCCCGTAGTCTCTGGTCCCTCTGAAATTACCAACCTTTTCGAACGCCCTGTTCTCGAAAAGGATGGTTACGTTCCTTCCTTTGCAGGAATCTCGACATTTGCCCATTTGCCCTATGTGCAGTGCTGGGACGAAGGTGTTCCTGAGGACTACGATATTGCTGTTATCGGTATGTGTTTTAGAAGAATATCATTTCTGCCTTTGGTTGTACCGTGTGAAAAGCTAATAATGCATTAAAACTATCTTTGGTTTACAGGCACACCTTATGATATCGGTGTAACCTTCAGAACTGGCGCACGCTTTGGTCCTTCGGCCATCCGTGAAAGCTCCAAGCGCATTAAGGTAGGGTGGCTCTACTGATTGTTGAAGGAAGGAATATATATTGGAGCATGATGGAAACTGACAATGGCTTTGGTATGGTGCTCATTGTAAACTGTAGGGTTACAACATGGAAGTTGGTATCAACCCCTTCAAGTCATGGGCAAAGATGGTTGACTGTGGTGATGTTCCTTTTGAGCCTTTCAGCGCTGAGCATGCTATTCAGCAAATCGAGGATCACGCCAAGTACCTTTTGCTTCGTCCTCCTCAGGTTGGCGAGACCGAAGCAAAGCCTCCTCGTTTGGTTACCTTGGGTGGTGATCACACCATCCTTTTGCCTGTTCTCCGCGCAATGAATGCTGCTTACAACAAGCCTGTGCAAGTTATCCACTTTGACTCGCACGTGGATACGTGGTATGTTTCCCAAGGATGTAGTCTTTGCGCTATATAAAGAGAAAGTTTCCCTCCAGTTTGCTAATTCGGAAGGTTTATTATTACAGGCCCCCAGAGATCTACAACGTCAAGTCTAAGCAATCCAAGTACAACCACGGTAACCCCTTGTACCACGCCGCCAAGGAAGGTCTGACCGCCAATGGAACCTCCATGCACGTTGGTATCCGTTCGACTTTGTACGACGACCAAGATCTTGCCCGTGATCAAGCTCTTGGTTTCAGCATCATCAAGGCCAACGATATCTTCAAGCTTGGTGTTGATGGTATTGTTGAGCGTATGCATGAGATTCTCGGCCCCAAGGAAGACTCTTTGGTTTACTTGTCCATTGATATCGATGTGATTGACCCAAGCATGGCCCCTGCTACTGGTACTCCCGAGAGCGGTGGTTTCTTGTCCCGTGAAATGCGTTATATTCTCCGTGGTTTGCAAGGCTACAACTTCGTTGGCATGGACGTTGTGGAAGTTGCTCCTGTTTATGATGGTCCTTCGCAACTCACTTCCTTCTTGGCTGCAGACCTGATTTATGAAGTCATGTCGATGATGGTCAAGAACGAGGAGTAATTTTTATTTTCCTTTTGTCCGGCCATAGCCAGATTGTATTATAGCATTATGCACCTTTTAAAAAATGTAATATATACTGTGATTTTTATATAGTTTGAATAAACACTCTAGTTCAAAAAACACTCTAGTTCTCAATAGAAACTCAACATAGTACTTGCTAAGCACAGCGTATCTTGATAATCCAAGACTATATCATTGCGATTAATATAGCTAGGTAAATCCTGACTAATGCCTTAAACTTCGCTTATGGTTTCTCGAACGATTATATTTCGTTGCATTGATATTTAGATAATTTGGGTATAATGTGAATATATAGTGAGGAGAACGCTTACGTTGCAGCAGCGGTATAGAAACACGGGTTCTTTGTCCTTCCTTGTGTCGTTAAGGAAGCAAACTAAGCTGTTTGACTTTATCGTCGATTGAGTACACTTAACGAAGCACGGACGTTTTCCATTGGTAACTGTTCATGATTGAAGAACGGTGCGTCTTACTCAAATGACTAGAGAGATACTTTTCCTTTGATACAGAGATGTTTTCGTAGTAGCAAAGGATATTTATTAGATTCTTCAGTAAATGATAGTCATCGTGTAGCTGCCAATTTGCTTGAGGTTAGTCATACATTGACCAACAATTCTTCAATACCGCCATAGATGGATTGAATGGCTATAGGTACTTGTGGTCGTTATTTTTAACACAACTAGCTTTGAGAAGATGTATTTAGCACAGGACACATTTATAGCAACAGCAATCACACATGAACCAGTGTTGCAGTAATTAGGATTTTACAAATGAAAAAGTTTTTTAATGGTGTAATTTGTGTAAAGACGGGATACTTTTTTTTTACCAATGAGACTATAAACAAACTTTAAATGATTCTCCCCAATAAACTATATATCAACTATAGCTGTATATCATTAACTTTTCCTTAGATGAAAAATTTATTTGCTCTTGCCATCCTTGGTATTGACAGAAGAGTTGACATTGAGCAACAAGGTGTCAGAATCCAACATGACTCTGTTGCCCGATCGCGAGATGATGGTGGCAATTTCACGAGCAGCCTCGATACGCTTGAGTTCCAAGAAACCAGGCTTGTTCTTGATAGCCTCACCAATGAGTTCAGCAGACTTGGCTTCACCCTGAGCGCGGACAATGATGGATTGCTTCTCCTGGCGAGCCTTGTCAACAACGAAAGCAGCACGCTGAGCTTCCTGCTGGGCAATCTGCTTGGCTTCGACGGCAGACTCAAAGACAGGCGAGAAACCGACATGGGTGATCGAAACGTCGTCAAGAATGATGTTGAAGCGAAGAGCGCGGCGAACCAAGTTTTCACGCACAAGACGCGAGACACGTTCACGCTGGGTAATAAGCTGCGAGGCAGTGAATTGAGCTACAACCGACTTGAGCACTTCGTTGACAATCGAGGGAAGAATACGTTCGTCGTAATCTTGGCCGAGCGTGCGGTACACAGTAGCCAGCTGGTCGACGCGAGGCTTGGACAAGACACGGCAAGTAATGTTGACCATTTGCAAATCTATTCGCCACACAATAACCCAATAAGTACACTTGCTTCTTCTCCTGGCCCTTTCATTCTCCTGTTTCCACTTGGAACTCCCATATTACTTACCCTTGGTACCAGTAAGCGAAGCGACATTGCGGGGCTTAGCACGGACGTCGTAGACAATAGGTGATTCGAACCAGGGAATGACAAAGTGAGTACCTTCGTTGTAGACGGTGTTTTGGACACCAAAAAGACGAGTGTATTTGATAGCTCTGTGACCACCGTCAACTGTACAATTTATCAATATTGTTGTGGTTGTTGTTGTTGTCAGTTTCCCCGATTAATTGGAAAATTAGAATGTGGAAATTAAATAAAAGGCAAAACCAATTACCGTTGAAGAGCGAGGCATTGACACCATAGCCCAAAGCACCGAGAACGACAAGAGCACCGGCAGCAGAGCCAACGCCCTTACCGGATCCCTTGGGGAACATTCCACTCAATCGCTTGGCGGCTTCCTTCGCTTGCTGAGACATTGCTTTTTGTTATAAGAAAGTGGAGTATGTTTTCGCTCGCACCAAATTGGACCGAAAAAATGCGTGACTTGGAGGCTTGTTGTCTGCAGGGTATATCCGCTGGCCGGTTAAATAAAAAATCCGATTGCTGTGGAGTAAATGGCTGTCATGAAAAGGCGACCATGTCTTCGAGTGACATAAATTTAATTGATTGAATCAAAGAACAAGATAAATAAACAAAAAGGTGATGCATGCAGATTCACTTCCTAATAATAGGTTGAGACTATTTCCGTTGCTGTGTATGTGTGTATGTATGTGTGTGTGTGTGTGTGTATAACTATGTGTGCGTGTGTGTGCGTTGTAAAGTGGGGTAAAAAATAAAGAAAGATAGGCGAGATTTCTAAAGATGATGAATAAGACGATGATGATAATATAGAGGTGATACCCGTGTGATGTGCTATTGATTGCAGCAACCTTTGTTATCAAGATGGTGGAATCGGTAGTTATTAGGGATGGCCGTTAGCAATTAAACTAATATTAGAAGAATATCCATGACTACGAACGATATCTTCATCCGTTACACTGGTTTGGGCACTTGTGCTCCCGCTGTGTTGGATGCTATGGATCTGTTGCTGTTTTGTATACTGCTGCTGTTTCGTTTGCTTGTGATGCTCTTGTGCTAGTGCCACAAGCGAGACTTCAGCGATGTTGTTGCTTCTAGTGTTACCCGTGGAATATGAGCGTCCAAGGTCGATCTCGTCGCCACCGTTTAATATCTTAACTGCTGCTGTACTTTTGTGTGTGTCATAGATATTCTGCTTTTGTTGTTGTTGATGTTGCAATTGCTGTTGCTTCAAATCATCAAAAGCGTTACGACTTAATGTACCGACCTCATTATTTGCAAAAGTCGAAGTGTACTCTGTTTCATAAATATTGGCCGATTTTTCGTTGGAAGACGTTGATTTGCTTCCGAATTTGAATATGTTTGCGCTTTTGGGACTGTTAGGAAAAGATTACACAATTGATAAGTACTCTGTCAAGTATAAACAAAGCATTTGAGCAAAAAAAAACATACGTAAAAGCCACCGCACATTCGACAAAAAACGTAGTAACAGGACCAAGCAGCATCCAAACACCGGATAATGCCATGTTGCCTACAGTGCTTGTCATAATCTTGTCACGTAAGATACTGTACAACACCATCATAGCTGCAAACGTGCTGAGACAGATCGCGATACACAGCATAACCGCACGTATCTGTAGATAGCAAGGTTGTGAATGCGTTGTGGCTACTTGAACGTATATTTCTATCTATAGCATCATGCTTCCAACGAACCTTGACAATACCAGTTTTAATGCCATCATAACGAGGGCCGCCAGGATTGATTTTTTCAAGATGTGTATTAAGGATCCGGACAAGTCGCATGCCTGAGTACATGACTGTTGTTGTCAGAGCAACGCAATGGACGGCCCAAACACTGTAATGTACTCGCACAAGAATATCTGCTGCACGAACATTATAGGTCGACAGATAGCCCGTGATTACAGAAGTAGGTTCATTAATTATAATAGGTGCTAAGAAGATGCTCGAGCCAACAATATCTACAATCAATGGGGACGGAAGCCAGCCCGTCGAGATTGCCTTGTGACTCTACATTGATATAACACCAAAAAGGTTATGAGCATATGCCTGTAATATTTTTTGTGGGGTAGGGAACAATTAGTAGCAGTCCTCGCTTTACTTACGTCGGCCAACGTCTGTGCAATGCCAATCAAATACAGGGCAAAAGCGCCAAATCCAAAAGGCCAAGCAAACTCAAAGAACCCTAGATAAAAATACCAAAGTATATTCTAGAGTGTCAAAAAACCAAAGATGACAAGGGGGACTTGTGCTCGTAGCATTTACAGAATTCACATACACTGTCGAGCCATCAGGTTGCCAGCGGCAGCATCGGACACGAGAATGGCAGAGCTCACCAATCGGACTTTTGAAAATAGAATGAATCAATCGGCCTGGTGTCATGTCACGCAAAAAAGAAAAGAGAAAGAGCAGGGTAGAGGCCATGCTTCCGTGTAACTTACGTATATTGTATATGGTAAGAAACAGCAACATCACTTCAATAGGCTTGGGACGCAGACACCCCCGCACACCCGCCTTATCGAAGAACCGCTGTCCTTTGACAATTATTCGATGATATAACAAAACTGCGCCTATGTTTACAATGAGAGTTTATGTATGGCATGTACATGAACAAAGAGATGTTGTTTAAAAAGGAAAAAGTGAGCACTTGCGCACATGTTGGCAATCTGTACGGTTTCATAGAGCCTTTTTGTTTGTTTGTGCATGCGATTTACCGATGAAAATGACGAGTACTGATAATGCAATATTGATGATGTTGATAATAAATGCAGCCCGTTCTTCTTTGCAGCCGTAGATGGTGAGACGCCAGTCGCAGTGGCATTCGCCGTTGCTATAGCAATAGCGATCAAAGGTGGTGCTGACAATATCCATTATAATGACGGAGGCATTCGGCTAAAAAAAGAGGGACAGGGGAAAAGAAGGTGATTAACAAAAAACTAGACAGTGGGTAAAAAAAGAGTATGTGCTCGTTAATTTGTAAGACCGATACGTATAGTGCAGCTCTTGTCATTCATGATGCCCGTTTACTGTTGTTGTTGCTGTTGCTCAAATCGTTGTACATTCGCTCTTGTACTTCGGGTGTACCACCTACACTTTTTGCTTCTTTTCAAATTGGCGTGTAAATGGCACGCTTTTTTCAGATGTTTAGAGGATGCATGCATGTTTGTTTCAAACATCAAGGCAATCACTTGGGTGTGCAACTATTTCAGCATGTTGTCCGTGTGGACAAGTGTCACAACATCTGCATGATTGTTTGTTGTCAGTGAATCTGTCATGTTAAACATTTGGCTTGATTCGTAGTATATAGTATGTATGATATATTGTAATTAGCTTCCGGTAACCGCGCGCGCACCAAGCACAATAAACCATCATAATATGTAGGCGCAACGTTACACACGTTGTGCTGACCCATTCTCTTCAGGCACATGTGTAATCATGCTATCGCACATGGTTAGTGGACAGAAACAAGTCCAGACACAGGTTTCTTTGATGGTTGTTATACGTATTAACTTGCAAAAGAATGGCTACCTTATGTAATGTCATTAGCGGGTATCACTCGTGTAAATTTAATACAACCAACACAGCTTTTAGTTATTTCCTCTTTTCCTTGTGCTCTGTTATACTAGCTTCGATTAGTAGACAAGTGGAAACCTTATTTCCCCAACAAATCACTCCATATGACGACAAATTCCAAACCTTCACTTTATTGGATCAAGGGAAACCTTGATCGATCGGCTTTCTTTCCTAATACATCCATTCAGCCTATTATTATCCCACACAAACGACTCTCTCTATACTGGCAGCAAATTCTCTAGACTTTATATACTTTTGTTGAGCTTGTATATGTACATTATTAGATATTTACAATTTTTGACATGATGCATAATTACTGCCTTCTTCTTCACCTGTACTTAGCTAATTCTTCCTCAAGAGACATGAGCCAACCGATAAATATAGGCGTAATTTTGTATGCTTCTCAAAATTTCATCATCTACGGCTACGGCCGATATCCTTCAATAGATCGTCCATAGATTTCTTGGATTGCTGGTGCGTGCTATGTGCGGCCTTTTGATGTTGCATTTGCTCGTTACGGCGGATCTCACGCATCGCATCCTTGGCCGCTTGGTGCTGTTAAATTGATCTCAGTAAATGACGTGCTCCACAATTAGCACAGAAAAGAAGTTTGTTTTTACCTGTATAGCCACACGATCGCGCGCATTTAACATATCATGAGCCTCTCCAGTCGTCTTTGGTGGCATCTGCGATTGAGAAGAAGAATAGAAAGGCTTCGGAAATGATGAGTACTTGTTTTATATATGTGGGTTGGCCAATTCAATTCCTTGTCCACATTGAGTCATGATACTCAAGATAAAACGGTTCTTTTTCCACTAATACCTGTTGAGCAGATGACGTTTTCTTTTGAATATATAGATTTGGACCACCAGAATTACTAGATGGTTCAGGAGGAGGACGTAAACCAGTAGGGTTGTCCGAAGGCAATCCTTTTGCAGAACGGTATTCAGCAAGTGTCATTTTCGCAGGTCGTCGTACTGAAGGTGAAGCAGAAGAAGGAGTTCCTTGATGTCGATGCTGCTGTTGTGCAGGCATAGGTCGTTTCATAGGAACAAGTCTATGACTGTTGCTAGTGTCCATGTTTGCAGAAAGCGATGGAGAACTGCGAGCTGTCAGAGGTAGTACGGAGGATCGAGGATCATTTCTGGCGATGCTTCGAGTGTCAGATAACGGTAGCACAGACGACGTAGAACTGCTTTTGGTGATACTGCGAGTGTCATGTGGCGTTGGCACTACCGAGGATCCAGAATCGCTTCTAGATAAATTACTGTCAGACGATGGGAGTGGCACCACCGATGGCCTAGCGATGCTACGAGAATCAGAGTCCGACGATGATGTCCGAACTTTCTTGTTAACCCGCGGCATCGCCTGCTCATGGTGGGATGGGGCTGGAGCTGTTGGGACAGGAGAGCTCGTGCGGCTTCTTTTTCCGGTTGATGAAGCATCGCTGATCGAATCTTCAATCATGGGTATAGAGATCCGTTGTGCTTTGGACCGAGGGAGATGTTTGCGGGAAACTTTGGTTGGCTTTGCCTCAAAATCAAAGAGGTTGGATGGGACGTGTTTCGTAATAGCACGGTAGTCGAAATAAGGCGGTCGGATCTATACACCGCGCCCCCCACATTTCTCAATAAGTCTATCTTATGCAGTTGAAAAAACGAGGTTGCAGAAAACAATCTGGATTTGTACTTGTACTCACATCAAGTATTAATCTGCGTTCCACAGCGTCTTTAACGAGGTCACCCCAATACTCGCTTTTCATTAAAGATCGCTTATGCCCAAGCACAAAGAGCGAGCACTTGGCACGAGTCAGCCCAACGTTCATTCGACGCATATCGGCCAAGAAACCTATGCCGCGCTCTAGTATGATATACCACAACAATTATTCCAAAAGTTAGAATGCCTTGGGCTCCCTGGTCAGATGACAAATCACTTAAACAACCACTTACCAGACATTGCTCGTACGCAGGAAAAGATGATTATATCTTTCTCTTGACCTTGAAAACCATCCTATTATAAAAAATGATTTTGTGAGAAAACGAATAAGACCACAACCATGTTAATCTTAAATCGTACCACCGTATTAAAGTCTATAACATCAAGGATTTTCGGGCCGAATCGTCGTTCAAAGCGATGCTTAATATGACTTAGTTGCTGTTTATATGGTGTGATAATACCGATTCTATACGCAAACTTTGAACGAAACCAATTTTAGTTACTAGAACTTTGTCACATAAACTTAGATGAGGTATTTCTTCTCTCGCTCTTTTTTTTGAAATGTACCTTGATATTTGGCAGGCGGTTCGCCAGCATATCCACAAGCGCTAAAGCAGCCTCTGCCTCTGCAGCATTGTAGATAGATTTTCCGGATCCAGTCCTCTCCATACCTTCCTCCACATTATAAAAGCGATATGGTGGAAAGTATTCTTGAGAATGCCAAGGAGCAGCAGAATTGGCTTCCATGTCCGGTCCATCCAGTAGTCTCGAATTGTAAAACAGTTTACTGGGGAATCGACTGATTTCTGGGTGCATACGATATTGGATGCTATGTAAACCAGCATAAGTACATTATCTGAGATATCATTGCTTTACTCTTCCCTTACCTCAATAAATAGACATCATCCGGCGCACCCTTTTGTAACCGCATGAATAAGCTCTGCTCATAGCTGTACCTTGCAGCCATCTGAGAGAGGACGGTCGGAGGCAATTGATTTGGATCTAATATGAGAATGATTGCAGTGAGCAACGATTGAAGCCTGATTATCCTTACTTAAAGGGAAAATATACTTACCACCAACTAATATACAGCGTCTGCAATCATACTTTAATGGAATCAAGGAGCTGATTTCAACCGACTGGGCAGCTTCATCCACAATGACCGTGTCAAACATCAGTCCCATATTCGTAAGCATGTCATTACCACTGCCACTCAATGTAGCACAGACGATATCCACGCTAGCAAACACTTTCTGTCGTGCACGGTGTCTTGAAAGCTCTTGCTCCCGTGTAAAATCTCGCTGCGCTTCAACAATACCCTTGATTTGATATTTTAGTTTGTGGCGTTGACCAATATAGTCTTTACGCTTTTTCTTGAGATCCATCAGGTACGTCATGTTTTCCGCGCCCTTGCACTCGTTAATTTCTCGATCCACGTCGTCAATATCCAGTTGTATCTTGCGGATATCCTCACTCAATTGACCGCGTCGTGTACCAAAGTCCTTGATCTCCTCGGAATCTCCAATGGTTGGTGCAAGTTCCTTTTCTACGAGTCGATCGAGGAGAATTTCTCGGACGCTAACATTGGCCGCTTCTGGCGTACCAATGCGCACCACTTTAGGTTTGGATATGCCATGGGAGGTCAATACACCTTCTTGTAATCGTTTAGCAATTTCGTCCACTGCGGCATTACTCGGTGCGCAAACGAGAATTTTGCTTTCACCGTTGTATTCGGATCCATTGGTGTCTATTCGAATACCACGCTCCTTCTGACGTCGTCGATCCCGCTGGTCGTCCAACAACGAGACGATTAATCCAAGAATAGTCTTTGTTTTACCTGTTCCTGGAGGGCTAGAAACAAAGATTACTTATAATATTCATGCAACTCTAGGTCTATTGTCAAGTTGGCAATATAACTTACCCTTGAATCAATGTAAATCCACGCTTCTTGTCCAAAGCACCAAGAATGGCTCGTGCTTGGGGCTCATTAACTCCGTATTTGTCAATACACTTGTCAACCATATGATCGGTGAACGAAGGCATCTGCGAGGGCTTCGGATTAAGGATATCTTGGGCCAAATCATAATGCTCCAGTCCTTGTAATGCAGCATACTCTCGCTGGGCGGTAGCAATGCTTTAAGGATAGAGAAAACAGTGTTAAAGCTAGGTTGACACGATATATATTGCATTCTCCTGAAAGATAAACGTGGAATACTGAAAATTACCTATTCAGCTTGAGCATCCGCCAGTTTGTCTTGGGCGACAAAGAGTTCAACAAGATGATACGTTCCGGACTGAAAAAGCAACGAAGAGTCACCTCAGATATGCTTTTCTTTTGTGTTACGGTTGTAACTTTACCAAGGAAGCAACGGCCTTTCCACGCGGTCGGTTTCGAGAGTGGCTCGCTCATGATGAAATTAAGCTCATCCTTCCGAAAGAACTCGTTACCAAAATGATTAGCCACACAGACAAGGTCATCGACAATCAAACTGTTGACAGAACCGGCTGGAACACCAAATGTCACATCGACAAAATCATTCACATGACAACGACTGTCAAGTATACAGCGATCGATCACATCGTTCTCCGATAACGTTTCGCGCGCGCGTGATAGTTGCATCCAGACTTCAAGCAGCAGCAGCGGTTCGAAATTCGTCAAATAATCTTGGTACGAGTTGAATGAGTCAGACACTTTTTTGTACATGCCCGAAGACGCGTTGGGTGGCATTTCCGATTTGACAGTGACATCCCACGATAAGATAGCTTTGAAGAATCTTTCAATATCGGGCTTTATCTTTTTGCGTCGCTGGTCTGCGCGTTTGATCAACTGTCGTTTTTCCAGAAAAGCTTGCGTTTCTTGAGTTTCAATCAGTTTGATGGATCGTTTGACCGGCTGTTCGAAAAGTGCCTTAATGCCCGCCTTTTCGTCTTCAATAGCGCGCTTGCTATGATCAATATCATCAACAAGGTCCTGCAAACCAGATGTGTCGTCTTCGTCTGAGGAATCGGAACCGGATGAAGAGTCGCTATCGTTCCGCTTACGGCCACGCGAGGCTGCGGAAGCAGAAGGAGACTTGGATGCGGCAATGAACTTACGCTCTGCCCTGAATTCTTCGCGCAAAGCCTTGAGCTTGGAGAACCCGGTTGGTGGTGGTCTAAGCTTTCGACCAGTCGACGTGACAGCATACACCGAAGGTTTTTGATTTTTGGGCATGAAAGTCGTCGATCGTTGCTCTTGTTGTTTTTTGCGTGGATGTTGGCTAACCAGTTCTTTGGCTCGCTGTACGGCTTGCTGTTGAATAAGCAGTTCCTTGGCTCGCTGTTCGTGTTGCCTCCATAACTGCGCTTGTTGTGCTTGTACAGCGGATGCGATCGACGATTTTTTGCTCGACCGACCAGTGCTATTGCCAGCAGCCGTAGTAGTGTTAGAATCAGGCTTGGCGACGTTGCTGCTACGACTAGTAGTGCTATTGCTGGTAACAGGAATGGGTGCAGATGTATCTCCTTCAAACCATTCATCGGGTATCGCTGCAATGTCTAGCTCTCCAAATTCATCCATGAAACCGTCGTCATCGTCATCGTCGTTGTTCGCCTGGGCGGCAGTATTAGCAGTGGATGGATCCGGTGGGGCTATATCGTCAGCTGTATTAGCACAACTTGTAACAAAAACGTTTGTGTATATTCTTACCAATTTCCTGCACATCCACAGCACCATAGGCGTCTGCTGATGCTATATCCGACGGCGTATCTTCTGTGGCAGCCTTGGAGAAGTAAGACGTTATCTTTGGAGGCGCAGTGGTCGATGATACCAATGATGATGAGTGTGAGGAGGAAGAATGGGACGGCCTTGGAGGCGAGGTG
The DNA here is from genome assembly GCF_025766255.1 of Zychaea mexicana. Taxonomy (NCBI): domain Eukaryota; kingdom Fungi; phylum Mucoromycota; class Mucoromycetes; order Mucorales; family Lichtheimiaceae; genus Zychaea; species Zychaea mexicana. The sequence continues at coordinate 43,764 of NW_026516728.1, read as the reverse complement.
AGTTGTGGTGGTTCGACAAGCTGCCATTCGATTTCTTCATCGCTGTCATCGATAAATATGGTGTTACTTGGCTCTTGTCCGCTCAAAGCAACAAACAAGGCTTCCTTGTCCTGCGTCGAAAGGCGCGTAGCGTTTTCCCCGGTTGCAGCTGACATGAGTCGATAGTAAGCGTCGACTGAAATCTTCATATGCATTTGCTGCAGATGCTTCAAGGTCAAGCAAACCAAAGGCACTAATTTTTGGATGACTTCGGACCGTGTAACATAGACCCAATGCGATAATGAGTCAATTGCCTCATTGACATGGTCATATTGTAGTTGCGGAACGTCACCAAATGAGGTATCGACAGGCGTTGAGCTGTCTACTGCTTTCTGAAACAGTTGCCGAGCGCCGATCATCAGCTGGGCAGTGTCCAAGAGGGACAAGATGGAGTCGACTACTTCTTTGGGTTTATGCGTTTCCGACCATTTCATGCCATTCCCGAAAATCAGGGCCATCGTCCGCCAACAGGTGTTCCAGAACTGCTTGATCACCCTGTGCTCTTCGCTTCCGTATTCTCCCATGATGACCAGCTGCATCATGTAGCTCTCCTCGTCACCCACAAGTGCATGTGCAAGATAAGACAATGTTAGATTTAATGGTGCTACTAGGTTGAAACTGTCGAGGGCTACAAGTGGAATGGCGAGGTTGTTAAAGTCATCTAAAATGACTGCGAATTCTTCTAGCACGAGTCGAGGCTGTCGATCAAAAAATTGACGGAAACTCTCTAGTTCGTTTGAGGCGTTGGATACCGATAAAAGTTGCATTGCAGGCGTCCGAATTTCATGGCTGTAGGGCGAGCACGTGAGCACGAGTAGAGATTGAACTACTTCTGTGTCATCATAGAGCTTGAGTTGAGAGTGCGTGTTCGAGTGAACCGCTTTTGTCATTATTTTGCCGAGCGTCATCCGAAGCGTTTTGATTTGTTCCATCATGAGTGAGCCTTCGTTCGATGTAGATAACGGATGTGATTTGTCGGAGACGGAAAGGTCAACAATCACCAGTTGCCTATATCCCTCGATTGCTACGTGTATCAGACGTGGCTCGATACCATCGGGTTGTTCACAGGTGCTACCGATGGCCTGCCATACGGCTGTGCAATCGATGCGTGCGGATGTATCTTGCTCGCTATTTTGTGACATTGCAATGATGCGTTCGCGGAGATCTAGCGCGTCTCGTCGCAGCACTTGGATGAGTACTCTTGCTGCTAGATCGGGTATATATCGAAATGGCTGTGGCAGACGGGTCAAAGGGATGGATGCAAACCACACTGCCCTTGAGGCGTATTGGTTCAGTTTGTCGTATGAGCACTTGTCGCGTGCAAGTGAATCTTCAATGACCTTGAAGCCGAGTTCGGCACAATAGGCCTTGCATGTGATAGCCCAGCTATCTGACTGAAAATAACCCCAGAGCATGTCTAATACAATGCCTGCAGTTTGGTCTTGGGCTTCATCCGGCAGCGCACTCCAATAAAAATATATCCAGCCCAGCATTCCTCTAATCCGTGCAATGAGCTTGTCTTCCGGGTATGGTGTTCCATCGCGCTGTCTTATTTTGCCGGTGTTGTCTTCTCGAGCAATTACCATTGCTGCTCGGAACCCTCCATCCTCGCATACATTCTTTATAAAGTTACTGTGGGTATCTGCGTCGAGCACTTCGTCTCCCCAAAAGTTTTGGCCAAGCTTTTGGAGTAGCATTGTCATGGTCCGGATCGTTTCTTGTATATTGTTGCCAGGTTTCGAGTACTGTTGGTGTATCCATTGTTGCACCGACGTTGTTGTGCTGCTCATGATCTTCTTTAGCTGATCAGGACCGAGCAAAGTGACAGTAGCACGAAACGCCTTGCTGCGTTCAGCGACATCGCTGGTTAACTTGATTGTGTCTGTAACAAAATCGGACGGCGGGTTTGCGTACCATTGTGGCGTAAGTCGTACGTTGATATCGGGTTCTTCTAATACGAAGCCATCCGCGACAAATCGGTCGAGCAGTTTTCTGGCCCAATGTCGAACGATGCGATGGTGGTGATACGCAAGTAACACGACTCCGTTTGGTGCATCCGTGAACGTTGGGAAAACTGCGGACTCGTGCATCTTATCAAATAAATTGCAGAATAGTTGGTCGCAGTCGTCTTCATGCAGGAGATGAGGCGCATTGAGAATGTCAAAGATGGCGCACATGATGTTATCGGACAAAGAAAGTGGTTTTGATGTGTCTTCGCGTTGGATATAAATGTTGCGCCTTAAACTGGTCATTACGCGATGACGATCAAACCGATTTAAAATGTCAAAAAAGCTCTGTACATTTTCCGGTGAAAACATGGTTTCGTATCTATTTCATATGAAGTTGGAATTAAAGGTGAGAAGTGTTCCCCTCTCTTAACGTATAAGTTTATGCTACCACAGCTGCTGCGAGTTTTCTCACTTTGTCTATTTCCCGTGGTTCCCTTTTAGTCTACATGGGTAGATCTAGCCTTTACCTTTTCCGCAACATGGGTTTTGAAGCATAGTAATCGTGAAGACAACGCGTACATGTCCGCAATTGTAGCGTTAATCGTTCCTTGTACTTGGTAATATGTGCATGATCTGGTAGAGAGAAGAGCCACATGGATTCCTGGGCTATTGGCAATTCGATCTGGGAACACCACCAGTGATCGGACGAGTAGTTTAAAAGATAATCGAGCATGTCGTTAAAAAAACGAGTTTCCAGGTCATTATTGGAAGGCTCTTCGTTCTTTTTGTCCAGCAGCTCAAGCAGCTGCCTCAGTTTCATTGAGGCATGGTCGCTGCTCATGTGCGCAGTCATGTCAAGGAGAAAAAGACAATAAATGGAAGGGCGTTGCAAAAAAATTAATGTATGCTTTTTTTGAAACCCAGTATTCTATCGTGGATAATGCATTCACTTGGTGATTGATTCAACTATTTGATTGCTCTTTTTCTACTGTCGCCGGTTGCTTGATAACACACAGGATGTTTGACACATTTGATATGGATGGTGTGTAGATAAGGGGCTCCATAAGAAATGGATGTAGGTAACTTATAATCACGCAGGCACCGGGATAACAAGTGCTTCTGTAAGTATAGTTTTGAAAAAAAATGTGTGCAGTTGAGGAGGGGTCCGTATAACATATCCTCTACGTCCCTTATCCAACGTAGCTTTGGTGCGATTAACAAAGCAATGCCTAGCTCGTGATTATCCAATATATCGGTGCAGAAAAAAAGTAAAAGGCTTCCTTAGCATGACAGTTCTGTCAATAAACTCCAGGTTTAGCGTGGCGGTTTGTTGTAAAAAAGAGAAGATACACGAATTCTCTTTTTATTCGCTCGGATTCGATGTAAGAATATATGTCTATCGTATGTACATGTAGAAAAATAAAGGAGGAAAATGATAAAAGTGGTGTTGTTGCTTTCTGTGATCGTAATAGTTTTAACGTTTCTTGTTGGACGCACGCTTGCCCTGACCTGTAAGAAAATACATATGAACGCATCATTAACCGCTAGTCCTTTTTACATCTTTCTATTTCCTGAGATAAAATCAGATATAAAACATTACCCTTCTTTGGTGCACCCTTTCCGCGTCTCTTTCTTCGCGCGATTTCGTCCAAACGAGCCTTTTCGTCCACATCGACAAAACCTTGGTCGGGATACAAGGCTTTAATGTCGCGGAAATGAACAAGCTTTTGTGGATGGTAGGCGGTCATGGTAGGGCCGAGAAGTCGTTGACGCAAAATCTTGTTACCGGTACGGGAAGCAGTTGGGTTGTATACATTTTGAAATATTTTGCACGAGAGTTGAGATAACTGAGCCAGTCGTGCTGGCGATGCGGCTGATGTTGCCATTGCTGCTGTATAGGTCACTTTTTTTGAAACAAAAAACAAGTTGAGCTATTGGGACGGTCACACATTTTTATTTGACAAGGCATTCATCCCCCGCCCCAGTTCCAGGACAAAGAGATGCGCTGCGCCTGGAAAAATTACAGCTGAAAGAGGTAATCTTAAAGTGCCTCACTCTCTCTCTCCACACAGACATATTCTCCCTCTCTCTCTCTTTCTCTTGGACCTTAACCTTCTCTTCTTTGAAATGGACACACCTGATTCCACTGCTACTACTCAATCAGCACCTGAACCTGAACCAACATTTGATCGTCAGGTCAAAATGCTGCAGCCTCCATCTAATGCTCCAGCAAGAGGTAATTTTTCCTACTAGATTCGTTTTATATCGTGAACAAAATCATTGACTTGGATTGTTAATGTATTTGCGCAGTTGAACTTCCTGAGTCCTTCTTTAAATTAACGGCCAACGAGATAAAAAGTCTCTACAAGTCTCATGTCGAACAACGTGAAAATTTAGAAAACAGGTACGGTCATTATCTGAAAATAACTCGAGATAAAAAGAGGATGAAAGAGAGAGAGAGAGGGTAGTGGTTTGTTGATATAGTACTCAGTACATAGTAGTGATAGTGGCATTATATCATCTGCTGATGCTTCAATTTAAACGACGACAACTAATTAGGCCATTGAAGACACAAAAGATTCGTCAGGCCGAGGAAATGGATCGTATGAAGAAATACCCACGGACGACCATCCGTATCCGGTTTCCAGATAGCACTATCTTGCAAGCTGTGTTCAGATCCCAAGAAAAAGGTAAAAGGATGCATTCGCAGCAGACAACAATGAAGATAGGAAAAAGGCAAAGAGACACAACAAAAAAGCAGGGTTACTGATTGGATGTGTACATACACAAAAAGTGGGCGACGTGTATGACTTTGTACGATCGACATTGCAAACGCCCGAACGCAAGTTTCTATTGTGTCTTCCACCTCGGTCGAAGCTCGTTGAGCCGATGCTGACCCTATACAAAGCCGGGCTTGCACCTGCGTCCAATTTGACCTTTGTATGGATTGACAAGGCTTTACCAGGAGATCGAGGTTAGTGGTGGGCTGACTCACGATGAGAGGATTTGGAGGGAGGAGACTTGGCTAGTGTGAAGGGAGTGTGCCGCTTACGAATCGGAATGTTTGATATATTGCTGCGCGAAAAAAAAAACTAGATGTGCCTGTTGTTACACAAGAATACCTTAGCATGATGGAGGCTTTGCGCACACCTCAGTTGCCCTCACCGCCACCAGCAAGCACCAGCAGCAGCCCTGGGCCAAATACCACTGGTGGATCATCGTCAGCACCATCAAAGAAAACGGGTACTATGCCCAAATGGTTACAGAAGGGATTGTTCAAGAAATAGATTTAACCTAGTCGTGAATTACTGTTATTATATTAAATCAGTATAGGAAACACTGATTCAAAGGCTTTCTGGGCTAAAAAAAAGGGATGGTGCGTTTCAATGCCATCCTAGGTCGAGGAAGGTGAAAAAGACATGAGGAGGAGAGATCAAAGAAAGTATTGAGCCACTCTTGTCAAGCAGAAAAAGAAGATAGAAGAGAGGCCTTGCAGTTGTTGCACTGTTTAACTTGTGGCAATATGAGCTTCATCGTTGGCCACGTCACCTAGATTTCTCGTTTGTGACTGATGTTTAAAATAGAATGCCGTGGTGCTTTGCGAAGTAGAGGAGAATGAAGAGAGGAGTGGATGGGTTAGAAAAGAGTGTTTAAAGTGTTTTTCATGCAATTTGCTAACATCAGCTAATCCAAATAAGGATACCGTATGCGTACGTATCTAAATCGCGAGTTGCTTTGACGGGTTGATTGGTATAAGTCAGTAAATATCAGTGTGTTGTCAGAACAATACACCGTCTGAATGGAGTAAACTGACTGTACGTAAATGAACACCAGCGACGTAGTAAGATTCTCTTTAGCTCAATCGATGTATTGTCTGTGCCATCGCTTACATACAGTGGCCGCTCGTTAAAGTGATATGCCCGGTGAGACCCAAACCCCATTACTATATCGAATTATTACTTTATCGAATTGTAGTTCCATTAAAGATATCCGGTACATAGATTACCCGGGGTACTTGGCGAGCTCTACAAAAGAAGCTCTAGAATCACGTCCTGTCAAAGTTGATAGTATGCAACTCCTTAAAAATTTTAGTGTAGCAGAAGAAGCTGAAAGGCTTCTATCTGATGAGCTTGATGCTATGATTCTGGATACTCATGAGGAAACATGTGGCGTTGATGGTATTGATTTGATACCACATGAAGAAGTAGAGGATATCCATGCACCAACTTCTTTTAACGACCTCATTGACGATGCTATTATTGATAGAGATTCAGGTACGTTCATATAATGGCTAGTGTAACTGCATATGTAAAAGTCACAGGTAGATGTTGATGAAGAAGAGAGTAACTAGAGAAGACGAGATGAGGAGAAGGAAACATTGAAGCCACTGCATAGTAAAGGAGAGAGGAAGCAGTATATGAGCGATTTATTGAAAACAATGGTGGTTGAAGACGACCTGCATGCTCACTTATATAGCTTATAAGAAAAACGATGCGTAGACTAGACTCTGAGATATTAACCAGAGCAAACTGATCTTTTTTCCTTTTCTGATAAATAAAATCATACTATTGGTCCGCTCGATATAATGATATTTCTGATGGTTGATATCACATATCACTATAGCGAATTAGTAATAAGTCCCTGCTTAATTTGATTTGGACCTCAAAAACACATCACTATATCGAAATATCACTATATCGAATATCACTATAACGAGCGGCCACTGTAGATCATGACATTCTGTCCGCAAAAAAGCCTGGGCTTGGCCTGTAGTACTAGATCACTTTTCTCCTTCGAAATTGATTCCTCGTTTTTTACTGTTAATGCTATGTATTTCGCGTGCAGAACAACTTTCTATTCGGGATGATGTTTCATTAACGGGGAGTGCATCGACGGTAAGCAGTTCTTTTCAGATGTCTTCTTCCTTACCTTGCTCTTCCGACAACAGCTAATGCGTCGTTCTTCCTTCTCCCTCGATTGTTGGCTACGCAGGAATGCCAGTAGCACCACACGATGTATACAGCGACGCCGTAGAGTATAGAGTGTTTTAAAACTAGACAACTCACTACAAATTGTGCGCTATCGAGGTATCGAGTTTCCATTTCAATGTGTTGCAAGACTGAGCTTTCTGTTTATACCAGTGATGACTACTACAATAGATTTTGGCACAATCTGTGGCTCCGCATTACTTACTACATTGCAAGCTGTCAAGTCGTGCCAATCCGCCAATAAAAGCAGTAAGAGCAATCGATATCTTGCTATGTAATGAGTCCTGGGGCTTCACCGTATGCGTATCTCAAGATAAGCCATAGATGATATAACACCAGACCCGCTTTATCTTTACTATACATAGCACTTTCTTTACATACTATAGCACTCTTCACAATCAACAAATCGGAGAAGCTGTAGTACTATATGCGATTTTTCATGACCTGCTGTCCAACAGGGATCTGCTGTCGTCCCCGCATAAAAATTTGTGCCTGACCGGCACTATGTGTCACGCGACGCCGCATCCGGTTTTCTTTTCTATCAAAAGATCATTTAATCGGTCGGTTGATGGGTAATGTCGCGCGCGGACTAGAGAACGACAGGGGAGAGACTGATCAGCGAACAAAGAACAGAGGGAGAGACAGTGACAGACACAGACAGAGAGACACAGAAACTCACACCACCCATCACTTTAAGGTTGGCTTTTCCAATTCCTTTTTCCCTTCCCTCCTCTGCCTTCGAATCTCTTTATCTCTCCCCCATCCTCTATATACACATACGCCCTTTCTTTGTTACGTTTCTTTTATCCTATTAATATCTAAAAATCACCCTTTTATGAGGCTCACACATAAGCGGTCCACACGAAGCCGAAGACAGCTGGTACCTCTTTCCGAGGAGGAATCCGATCAAGACTTGGTAAGCAGCAATGTCAATGGTAATGACCATGATGACAACGAATCATCGCTGCTCGACTCGTCCGATTCTCTGGAAGAAGAAGAAACAATACAGCCAAAGAAGAGCCCGCAACGCGGCAAGCGTAAAAAACCGCCTGGTAATATATATATATACAAATATGCTATTCAAGCTTGCCCTTTTCTTAACACGGTACTTGCTAATATGTCTAAAACAATGCAAGCAGTTGTCAGTAGCAGTAGTAGCAGTGAAGACAATAATGAGAGTGAAGAAGACGAAGAACAAGAACAAGAACAGAATGTCGATGATCGTATTGAAGAAGAAGAAGAGGAGGAGGAGGACGTAAAGGAGGAAGAGGAGGACGTAGAGGAGGAAGAGGAGGAAGAGGAGGAAGTAGAAGAGGAAGACTTTGGAAAACCATCTGAGATTATCTCGAGCCGTGCCATGACCAAACGTCAACGAGCGAAATACTACAATGAACAAGAAGATGAAAAGTACCTTGAGCTACCTATGGGTAAATTATATCTGTCATTTGGTTGGAAATGTCGTGTGTGTGTGTGTGTGTGTGTGTACTGATCGTATCTCATTACTGTCATTAGAGAGCAACAGGAAAAAGAGCCTTACCCAGGAAGAACAAGCATTGAAACGATCTGAAGTGGCTCGACGACGGAAGCATCAAAGTGCACAGCGTGCTGAAAAGGACAAGGTAACCAAAATCAACGGGGTGCCGCCTCCTTTAATACTCGATCTCCTCCATAATGAGTTCTAGCTAACAATATGGCACTCGCTCATGGTAAATCCAGGAAGATACAATCAATCGACTGCTCAAGAAACAGGCCAGCAAAAGCAAACGGATAATCAAGGATGACCAAGACTCGAACCAGACCAATACGCCGGTGAAAATGACACCAAGCAACAGCGTACGCTACACGAGTACGAGCGCGGGAAGTCAATTGTCATTACCTACAAGCTTGCTGGATGAACTTACCAATAACTGCATGCAAAGGTAAAAACTGCAATACGAGGATTATGAATGTGCTGCATTCGCCCTGATACCGTGGGTTTGGCGATCTGGTAAACAATAGTTGTTAATAACCCATCCCCCACCCGCACCTCACTCTTGTCCCTCTTTTTCCGCCATAGGTCGGTTCCACGCAGAGTGACATGTGTTATCCACGGATGCAAAAACGAGAAAAAGTACATTGCAAAAGCAAGTGGCAAAGCCGTCTGTTCATTGGAGCACTATAAGTTGGCAGAGCGAACATGAAGAGAATATATGCACTGTTTTTTTATGTATAATATATATCGTTTGACGCAACAAGAAGAAAAAAAAAACACAGAGGTGAACCTAACTGATATCCAAAAAGAAGCGTCAGTTATCTACTATCTTCCACTATTTCTCACACAGTAATAACTTTCCAACTTACATTTTCCCTCTAACAAATAAATCTATGCACTGGATTTCTTGCGGAAACCCTCGACCTTGTTTTCCTTGACGGCCTTCAAGTATAAATCGGCCAAGTCGCGACAGGTTGCGTCTAACACAGAAACTCATTGAATTAATATACACATACAGAGATATAACAATATGCCTCGTTTCTTAGTGTGGTGGGTTTATATTTACAGTGGTTGACGCCCTCGGTTCTGTAACACTCGTCCAACTTTTGCTTGATAAGACGGGCTTCCATGGCCTTGACCCAGTCATCGCGAATTTTTTGTGCACGAGCTGCGTAGATAGCTACAATAAATATATAGTATTTTTTTTTCGTCAGAATCCGTGTTCCATGTAACATTTGAAGCGACGTTGCTATTGCTGCTGCTATGGTTGTTGCTGCGTTTAAAATGTCGAGAATTCTAACCTTTGCGATCGTTAGGATCGACTTGGTCGAGCGTGGGGACACTATGTTTTTAATTGAAAGGTCCATGGAAATGAGTTGCATTAAATTGACATGAGCGTCTTTCGCTTTACTGTGTGAGATGTGTGTGCACATGTGTATATATATATAAGCGTTACCGTTCGAACTGCTGGTGTTGTGGATATTCCCAATCGGCTTCGGCCATATTACGTTGCAAGTTGTTTAATATGTGGAAAATTCAAATTGTTTTTTTAAAGCGGGTGGCCCGACGTAGTTTGAGGCAGCGACGTCATTCGCTGAAATCGAATTCCGTCTCTTGACGGCCGCTGTGTCACGTTGACATTATGGATAATCAAAGTTTCTTTGGCATGCTTAGTTCATGACTCAAAAAACTTTCCTATAATAGCCTACTCTCGTTTATTATTGTGAAAATAACGCTATGATCATAGTTTTAAATAGCAGCACCCTCACAATATGGGGGGATGGATATGTACACGCACTATAATTCGCATTTAGTGGTAAAAGTTACACTTTTGCAAAACGAAACTACAACGATTAACTTTGAGATTATTATCACGATATGTCAAAAAGTGTGGCCTACTACTACTAGCAATACTATTACTCACACACACAATAATACAGATGATATTTGTTCTTGAGACGGTGTATAATTTTCTTATAAGATGTAAACGCAAAAGTGAGTGCACGACAGTAATTTGATGACAATGTGATATTGCCAACGTAAACTTTTTCTTATACAGACCGCTGTAAAGAGTATATCACCAATATAACTATGTAGAGTACTATAATGCGCGCCAAGAATAATCCATATCGACATTGTGAAAAAACTTGGATAAGCTATCGCATTGTTGCACCCGGGGAGGGAGGAGCCAGTCAGCTAGCCGTCAGCTGGTTGAAGATGTTTGTAACTATCTCCATGTTTGTGGCTGTCACAGATAACGCTGCCTCTATATATCCTACAAGGAAAGGGTAGCGAAGCTCGCATGAGATTGATATGAGCTTCAGTTACTAGCAGCCATGGAAAAGACATAATTTGTGATATACATACTCAAATGGAGCATCAGCAATAATCAATGGCTCAACAAACAACATGTCAAAAAGATTTACTGCTACACAAATTTATTATCATCACTAAATTGTCCACGTCAAGTCAAAACCTCGACGCCGGTTTCGGTAACGAGCATACAGTAGTATGCTCGAATTGTGCTGATAATTTGCCATCCTTGGTGGTAGCCGTCCATCCATCCGGCCTGATTTTTTTTCAAGTTAATGTTCTGTTTTAGACAAATTGACAATTTTTTTTTTCCAGTGGTTTGAATTTACATACCATAACAAATCATCGTAAACACCTTCACACAGCATGGGTTCAATGGTAAAGATATGACCTGGCTTCAAAATACCGACAGCCTTGTTATCTATTCAAAGAATAATAATCATTAGTTCTCCTGTTTGAATGCGATGGAAAATGTGGAAAGTGTATAGGCACTTACTGGCATAATGAGGCACATCGGGAGCACAGTGAAACAATTGATTAATACCGTGTCCACAGAACGCTCGTACTACCGAGAACCCATTTGCTGTTGCATGATCTTCAATAATCTTGCCAAAATCGCGATATCGCATGCCCGGTTTGACTATTAAGAATTAGGCGGGCGATAAAGGTTAAGTATTCTTTTTTTGAGCACGAAAATGACAGCTAATAAGAATAGGAGGTTCTCTACCACGAACAAAGAAACATACCAGCAGCGATCGACTTTTCTAAGCATTCTCGGGTAACTTGAACGAGCTTTTTGGCAACAGGGTTGACGTTATCGCCGACGAGGTAGGTTGCATTTGCATCGCCATGGAAGCCGTTGTAGAAGCAGGAAATGTCAATGTTGAGAAGATCGCCATCCTCCAACGGCCGTTGATCAGGGATACCATGACAAATGACTAATAGCATTACATGTGAGTTGCTAATAATCTTTTTCTCTAATAGTTAAACTTCATCTTTTTATACCTTCATTCACTGATCTGCCATATTTTAAAGAACGATGTTAGTGGCTGGTAACTTGGAGAGATGTGGGCACAAACAAAGAATACGTACGTGCAGCATGATTTGGGGAAATAATGGTAGTTGAGTGGTGAAGGATATGCGCCGCGCTCGATCGTTGCTTCGTGAACAATTCGGTCTATACCAAACGTGTGTGTGTAAGTTCCCTTTCTTGCTTTGCAATTTCCAATTTCCAACGGTATTACGGGTAACAACTAACTTACCAATTTCATCCGTAGTGACACCTACACGAACCGCAGCAGCTGCCGTTTCGAGCACTTCACGCGTGATATGTTTCCCGCGATATTTCTGATCAGCCTCTCTTTCTTGCAAAAGCATTGCTGCGGCATCAAAAAGCCCATTCCCCGGTCCCCCCCACCCTTTCTAACACTGGGTAACGTTATAGCTTTATAGAAAGTGGTGTATAGAGCCATACCCGACAAGCTTCTCGGGTCGCTTGGATTTCCTCTGGTGACAACACTCTAATCTTGTTTCGAATCGGCGTGAATTCGGTTTTGGGAATGCCCGTTTCCGCATATTCTGGTCGCTCAATATGTTCAGGGATTTGACAGCGAGGAGAAAGCGGATAGACTGGACGTAATTTGCCAGTATATCCGAATGCTGAGAAGGGATCGTATTTTGCTCCTGATTAACAACAAAAAAAGCATTGTTAATATCGACGACAAACTGGTACTAAAAAGATGGCCAGTAATTACCCTTGTTTGCTTTATGTGCTGCTTTATGAACGCCCTTCAAAAAGTTTTAATTCATTTCATACAAATCAAGCGAGCGAGCAAGCGAATCGAGTATCAATAACTGGTTTTAAAGTCAATGCGCTAAATCAAAACAACGGATCTTTTTTTTTGCTTAAATTACCCAGCTCTTTTTAAAACAGTCTTGCGAGCAAAAGAAGAACCTTCTACAACGTTTTGCTTCAAGCAAGTCGGGCATTGCAGATTGGCTGCCTCCTTGCAGCCTAGAGACGAAGACGTTGTAGTTGACATAGTCTGTCAGAATCGCGCAGTATAACCGGGCAAGTAGGGAAGGCGAGCAAGCTCTGTCAGTGCAGCTCTGTCGTGCTCCTTTTTGATGTTTTGAGAAAGAAAGCTAAATTATCAGTACATTCGTCAGTTGCAAGCCTGTCAAAGCGCGAGGAATAAAAGAATTAAGTTCCACTTATTCAATTTTTGAGAAAACGTACCCAAAAATTATAGAAATTCACCGTCTTGAAATATGTTGAACAGGCCGGGTACATGCTCAAAAAAAACAAAATGTACCAAGCATAACAACTCGAAAAGAGCATGGTTTGATCTGAGGAGATAAAGTAGAAAAGTATGCTTTCTTGATTGTGTTTGTGGTTAAAGAACCTGCTTAATATATTTGCGACAGTAATATGAACGTATATGAATGATCGGCCTCGCTGTGTCTCTGCGTAGATAGGGAGAAAGTTCTGCAATGTACTTTCTAGTGTCCGTTGTTACGAATGTATCTGGCTCGTTCGTGTCGTAATTGCTGACTACAGTACGATAATATAGAAAAGAAGAAAGCGTAGTGAGAATATGACGTGCGTTCCTTTAAGCTTACCGAACCAGATCCTGTTTGCGTCATAATATCGGATAAAACGGATAACGGAGAGAAAATCGCAAGCTTAAGGTTCTGTGCATTTGGAGGGTCTCTATTTAAAGAGCATCTCCTGACATGCGTAAAAAAAGAATTTAAAGTAAAAGATCGAGAAAAAATCGCAAGCTTAACGTTCTGTGCAATTGGAGGGTCTCTATTTAAAGAGCATCTCCCAAAACGCTTAGCCCACTTGGAGGGTCTCTATTTAAAGAGCATCTCCTAACATGCGGAAAATAGAATTTGGAGTGGATGATCAAGAAGAAAAATACAAAGCCGATGTTTCGGCTTGTATGAAGCCACAAGGTGTTCATTAAAAATCCAGCCTAGTCGAAGAATGGGGCAGGTCTATTTGCACACACCCTCATGCACACCCCCAATCACACCTAGGCAGGATTTCCGTTACACACCCTGCTGAGCAAATTACTTTGGTCATGCACATTCTTTATAAAGTTACAGTAATGCAGCTTATTCCTAAAGCTATGCGAACTTGCAATGAAGAAATCATTCAGCATAACGTATATGCTTGAATAGATTATAAATAAACACGTCTTTTCCTTTCATCATTGTATATGGTTATGACGGACAGTTATCTTCTTCTATCTATCTTCTATCTTCTTTATTATTAAAATTTTTAAAAGTTAGCTGAAAAATCCAAAAAAGGAAACTCTCATCCATGTAAATTCACAGACAGAAAAAGAGAAAGTAAATACTTACGCAAAGCATTCCCCAAATTCATGGGGGACCTCGGCCGCACTTTTTACCCGTGGGCTCGGGAAAATTGTAGATGAAGCAGGACTTACGCCCGGAGGCTGCCTGAGTAAAAAAACAGCCGTTCGCGTGAAACGATGCAACATCCGAAGATGGGTCGAGACAGAGGCTACTAGGAACTGCGAGAGAAAAGCAAAGGGGGAGGGAGGGGAGGGGAGGGGGATAAACTATATGAAGAACGCAATAGACGCTTTTAACGACTTCCTGGGTCAGAGCAAGGGGAGGAGGGGAGGGGGGTATAAAATATATAAAGAACGCAAAGAAGAAGATGAGGCTTTTAAGGACTTCCTCAGGTCCAAGTCAAAGCAAAAAGCACACGCCACCGTCCAGATGGATGGATAGATCTTGACCACTGCCGATGGACTACTTGACAGGTCGGCTTCTAGGAGCGGGATGACAGTGGAGCATCAATCTTGACTAGCATGGAGGTGTCTGTGCACTATCGCCATTCCGAGAAACGAAAGAGATGAACAGATAATGGGTAGTTAGTAAAACACACACACACGCACACAAAAAATTCTATCGTGCTATACTTACCCATACTTTTACTATGAGACACAGGAGAACCGAACACACGGCCAGAGCAGAGCAGAGAATCGCATCCAAGATAGAAACACTTCTTCTAGCTGAGAAAAAAAAAGATCATTAGAGGACTGCACCCACTGTGCTATCTTTATATTTGACACGGCATAACCATTCTCCTCCATCCCAAGCTGGATTCAGCTATACTTACATTTGTTTTGTCGTTTTACAGCAAAATTATAGACAGAGAAAGATGGGGTTTAAGCCAATCCAAGTTCAAACAGATCACCGCAGAGCCATCCTCTATTAGAAAAAAGAAAACATCTATGAGCAGCTGCATACACTTTTTGACATGTCACGGCAGACATCTTCCTGGTTCTTCAAACACGCAAAGACAAACACAAGCACAGCGATACTTACTATTATGACATCCTTGGCTTGGAGGAAGAGAGCCTTGAGTTAGAGAGAGGAAAAGCAAGAAGGGGATGACCAATTCTGAAAAAAGAATAAGAGAAGAAAGGGGAGGAGAGAAAGAAAACTTTTTTGAGAGACTGCCATATTGCATACGTCATGGTCAGGAGCCCTTTCCCGTCACGCTGCTGTACACACTGCACACCTTTGACGCATCATCCCCAACACCCATGCCATCCTACTCACCTATCATACCAATGTTCAAGTCCCCTTTTGCTTATACTTACTATCTGTTACTTGTCCGCAGGACACAATTAATCCAACCAGCATAAAGCGAAACCTGAAGTAGAATGAAAAGAAGAAAGATCATGAGCAGGCAGTTCTGAAGATGCAACTATTCCTGACACGTCATGGCATCAGCACCTCCAACAGACACTCGACTTCTCTCCAGCTCATCCTCACATTTCATTCCCTACCGTACTTACAGTTGTTGCTTATGTTTAAGGGTGGGGTGCAAACAACAAACCGAACCAACCATTTCAAAAAGTCAGAATCCTATAGTAGTAGCAGAGAAGAAAGGAGGATAACATTAGCGACTGTATGCTGTACACACACTTCTTTAGACACGTCGAAATTCAGATCTTCTTTCGTATATCACATCCACAAGCAAAACCTCAAAGTACACTTCACACTTTCCATATTGTACTTGCTCTTGCATCTGCGCTTTGAGAGCCAACGTGAGGGAGAGATGGACCAGGTTAAGACGAGAAGAAGGTTTGTGTCAAAAAGAAAGAAAGTGAGATAAACGGATTTTGAGATACTCACAACCGGTTTCA
This sequence comes from Zychaea mexicana, assembly GCF_025766255.1. Taxonomy (NCBI): domain Eukaryota; kingdom Fungi; phylum Mucoromycota; class Mucoromycetes; order Mucorales; family Lichtheimiaceae; genus Zychaea; species Zychaea mexicana. Next base: position 27,809 of record NW_026516728.1, on the reverse strand, counting down.
TACGCTCTTCTCACTCACCAACATAAGCATACACTCTTCGATCCTCTAATCCGTTCCAATGACACTCACATTGAATAGCTTTGGTTTAGAAAAGTTGACGAAGAGGAAGAAGAGCCCCATGATTGCTGCGGCCGCACGGTTATATAGTAGTAATGAACACAGCATTTGAGCCAGTTCAATCTATCCAATCAGATTGCTCTCTCACGTTTATGACGCGCCGAAATGTGTGGCTCCTCCAGATCAGGAAATTTGTTCTACATGAATGTATGACTATGTGAGTAGACGGGTATCGCATCGAGGAAAGACTCAAGGGGATAACCTTCATTAACACGAGATGAAGCTCACTTCACGTCCTTCATCATATGAGAAGTGTCGTCGCTTTAAACACGCTGGACACAAGTATCAATACAAGTATCAACGTATACGTACAAGCGTATCCAAATCTCATGAGACATGACGATCCCGCGCTTGCCGATGTTCCATTTGGTAAAAAATTATGGTCCTTGGTGTTGACTTTTGCCAGGTACTCAACATTGTATCCTCTCTTCTACTTTGCATGTTTTTTACTATTAAGCGGTAGTCCCACAGTAAAGTATATGGTAATAGGTCCTTCCAGTGATACCAAATGCGTCGCGCTCGCAGATCGTACAGCAGTGCTTAAATCGCTCATCCATTTGGCCCAGCGTCACCATCCACCACCTGAAACCAACTTGCGCGTCCAACAAGCTGCCAACACCAATGATGCAAATGAGCTTCGCGAGTTTGCGCAATATTTTGATTTCGCATTGGTAATGGTGCTGAGCTGTTCGTGCCAACCACTGATGACAGAGTCCGGCTTCCAGATCGAATGCTCATGCCATATTACAACATGTACGAGCTCATAGAAACCATTTACGGCAACCTCAACGCACCACATATGGATCGTGATTACCTCATCAGTCGCTCTATCTTGACTTCAAAGAATGTCGACGTTACAGCACCCAACGAACTGATACTCGAACATTTCCCAGGCACTGCACACGAATTCCAGAGCGCTGATACACTGGATGATCCAGAAGATCAAATGACATACCCACCAGAGCTTCTCAATGCAATAAATCCATCCGACCTCCCACCGCATTTGCTAAAACTCAAAGTCGGTTGCCCAGTCATGCTTTTGAGAAACTTGCACACCCAAAGTGGTCTCTGCAATGGGACACGGCTGATCGTACGCTCTTTCCAGCGATATGTACTTGAAGCTGAGATAGCCACTGGGCCTCATGCCGGTAACATTGTCTTGATCCCTCGTATAACACTCACACCATCGGAAACACGCTCCCCTACCCAATTTAAACGCACGCAATTCCCTGTTCGCCTGGCATTTGCAATGACCATCAATAAGGCACAGGGTCAAACTTTTAACACTGTTGGCCTCTACTTACCTGAACCTCCGTTCACGCATGGTCTACTCTATGTAGCCATGTCGCGCGTCCGCACCCCATCATCTATAAGAATCATGTTAGATCCCGAGAACTCAAGTATCGCGGGTCAGCAAGGCCAAAACACCCGAAATGTTGTTTTCCATGAAGTTCTTCTCTAATTCTCTTTATCTTCTATTCTCTTTATTATCACCTATTCTCTTTTTTATTGCTTATTCTCTTTTTTTTCTCGCCTATTCTCTTTTTATCAATATCACTACATCATCTTTGTCAACACTTTTTTTCGCATTGCATTCTAAACTGGAGATAGTTAAGTATCCAACTTTGACGACTTTCTATGATAGGCTACTTCTCACTGCACAATGATCTTGCTTTTGATTTTGAAAACAGACAATAAGCATCTAATACCAAAACATTGATCCAACCTCGCTCGACAGGGGGGTTTGGGGGTCAAGGGGGGAACCCCCTTGCGACGCGTTTCCGTTGAATGACACGGAGCGAAGCGAAGGGGCTCATTCATCCGAGCGAAGCGAGGAAGGACCGCTAGTATTATGTAAAAATCCAGGAACACCTGAAGTGATACAAACGCGCTTTTATTTATTTAAATTTCTACCTACCTCATTACTGCTCATTTAAACGCAATGTCAAAAACAATGAACTCAATTCCAGAAGAACTTAACACCGCATGGGATGGATTCGATGCCGCAAAGACTGCTTGATATGCATGGGGCAAAAAGAATGGTGTCTCGTTGCGTACTATTAGAAGTAATAAGATGGGAAGTAAGAGGAAGCTCCAGATTGCTTGCAAGCATTACGGTGAGCCGGTCAACAAGGGCGTGTGTGAAGAGCAGAAGACCACAAAAAGACAAATGGTTATTGTAGGTGACAAGGGCGAGGCCATTGCGTCATCCAAGGATAAAAAGATCGACACTCGCCAAAGGGACTCCCAGCGGTTTGGTTGCAAATTCGAAATGATCCTTCGTCCTTTGAACCAGACCAGCAACCAATGGCACATAGTCTCTTTTTATGATGGCGGCCACAACCATGAGATGGCAAACGAGCTTTCTTCGTACCCAATGCTCCGTCGACTCGATCACGATGAGGAGGTCGCTATGAAGATGGTACAAGCGCATGCAACCAACAAAGCTGTATTGTCGTATCTTGCCAGCAGGAACAAGATTGCCCATCCTAAGGACATCACGAATCTTCGTCAGCGCATATTCAACAACGACCCAGACCATGCAATGTTCCAGCTGATCAAAAAGCTTCAAGAAAACGATTATGAAGTCCAATGGAAAGCAACACAAGAAGGTGACAAACGCTTTTTGCAGTCTCTCTTCTTTGCGCACAGATCGGCAATCGCACTCGCTCTCCAATTCCCGGAAGTTGTTACCTTGGACGCCACTTACAAGACAAACAAGCACCGGTTGCCAATTATCAACATTGTTGGAACTGGCAATATTGGATATCCCCAATTGATGACTTTCTGCATTGCTGGTTGCTGGGTATCAGAGGAAAACAATGACAGCTACGATTGGGTGATTCGCAAGCTTCAAACTGTCGTTTGGCCACTTAATCAGTTGTCGTCCCCTGGTGTGTTTGTAACAGACAGCGAATTAGCTTTGACCGGTGCTCTCGACCGCGTTTTTCCAACGGCAAAAAAGATTCTATGCAAGATCCATATACGACGTAACTTCAGGGTCAACCTACGAAAGCTTTTTGATGTCAAGGACCATTACGAGGAACTCGAAAAAGCTATTAATTTTATAATGGCTAGTGAATACCAAGACAAGTTTGACGATATGCGACCCACGATTTCGAACGATAAGCTCGAAGAAAAGGCAATGAAGATGTATGAGGAGGCTGCTCAAAAGGCAAAAAGACCCGACGTTGTCATGGATTATTTGCAAAGGTGTGTAAGATTGAATAAGCACGGATTTTTTGGCCACTTGCTACTTGGACTTTAACATGTTTTTCGCTATACAGAAAGCTTGCTTCAAAGAACAAGTGGGTAGGCAATTACCTCACCCATGTAAAGCATTTCGGAAACGACAGCACAAACAGAGTCGAAGGGACGCATGCCAACATGAAAAAGGCAATCATGTCTTCAAGTGGCAATCTCCTAATTGCCTTTACGCAGATTGACGAGTTTTATCGATTGAAGATTTATATCTTATAGTAATTATATTGACTCGTTAGTGTCGAGACTCTTACATGCTTTCTTTTTTATAATAGAATTTGAATTGGGAGCGACAGATTGACAAGGAAAGTTTTGGCGGAAACTCGCATATCCCACCACAGCAAAAACAGCGTTTGGCAGCTTTGGAACGTAAAATTTCCAAGTTCGCTTTCTATGCTATCCGTGACGAGCTAACAGTCAATAATCCGTTAAAGACTGATCACTGCCGATGTGCAATCAAGCATCATTATGATATTCCGTGCTGCCATATGCTTCCATCACAGGGTGAAATCCCCTTAAGCCTAATTCCCAGACGTTGGCACCTTTATCCTGAGAAAACGGCACCTCAAGGTAGTCATGGGCTGTCATGTAAAAGCTGTTTTTACTTGCCATGTAGCTGATTCTTGTAATCATTAGGAGAACCAAACACAACAAGCAATAGGAATAGCAACATTTTGGCGATGACTGGTCCATTTACAGCCCCAAGCCTGGAATCGCAAATCGAAGCAGAGCTCACACGCCTCAACAATCTTCTACACCGCTTTCCAGATAACCAACAACGTGCAACTCTCCTCGCGCACCTACGATCCATCAATGATGAAATGTTCATCGATGCTGAGCAGCTTCAGCAGCCAAAATCAATTCCCAAAAGCACCCAAAAAGCGCCAAGCAGCAGCAACAAGCGTGAGCTGATCGCTTTAGAGCATCAAGACTCTCAAAGCCGAAAGAAAGCAAACACCGGCATTGGTCGTGATGCTGCAGCAATATGGTAAAGTTTTATGCATTAAGATGTGTAGCCACCACTTTATTTCAATTTTCACAATCTATAGGAATGGAAATATGGAGCCAACAACAAATGAGGCGAACGACACAATACCAACTACCACATCTTCAAACAACATGGCACTCACCATCCCTCCTCCTCCAAAAATTCGCTTTGAACCTAGTCTCAACCTTGTTTGCAAATGGATTCCTCCATCAGCTGTTAAAATGGTGCATAATCCCATGCCAGATGGTAACTGTGGTTTTCGAGCCTTAGCTGTTGACCTGTATAACACAGAGGAGCGATATGTCGATGTCAAGATTAAGATGCTCGATCAGTACCTCTCCAACGCCAATACGCTTAACCATTACTATGACAAGGGTCGTTTACTTAAAGTACTCGATCCTTATTCAAGTGAATGATTCGTCTCACCGGAATGCAGTCAAATTGCCGCTGATATGTTCGAAACGCCAATCGTTATATATGGCGCATAATCGCACATTTTCTTCCCTTTGACAACCAACCCAGTACATGCCAAGCGCACCCACCCGATCGTCCTGCAGCTTATTGGAAACCACTTCATACTCGTTATGACAAACAAAGACGCAGCTATCCAGTGGCCTGAAATATTCCCTGAGGGTCGTGGACCATACAAAAGCATTCGCGATGATCCTTGGTATCCCCTATTTGAAGATTCTTTTGAAAGGTCTATTTGACCGTTTCCTAATTTCACAATTCCCAATGACGAAGAAGTGCATCCCATTCACGCATCTGATTCTGAGGGCAAAGACTTAACTACCTGGAACAGAAATAATTAGTCAGCTACTTAACACTTGATCCTCTTATTTTCTCGTACCTTTCTGACTTCCCTTCCACTTTCTCTTTTTAGTTTTTTTTTCGCTACCACCTTAAACTTATATTAATAGACGAATCCTGCATCAGTTTTCTTTATGCATTCTACCATTTCTCATCGGCCAAAAGAGTGTGAGGGGGTGTGCACGAAAGAAAAGTCAGCGGGGTGTGTAACGGAAATCCTGCCTAGGTGTCATTATGGTATGGTGCAGCTCATGAGGGGGTGTGCAAATAGACCTGCCCCATATTTAAGACGGTGAATTTCTATAATTTTTGGGTACGTTTTCTCAAAAATTGAATAAGTGGAACGTATTTCTTTGCTATTGCAACTGACGATTGTACTGATAATTTTTATTTTTCTTTCTCAAAACATCAAAAAGGAGCACAGCAGAGCTGCACTGACAGAGCTTGCTCGCCTTCCCTAATTGCCCGGTTATGCTGGATTTGGCAATGAGTTTGATATATTAGGGAGCTTCGAGAATAAAAAAAAAATTCGCGCAATTTGTTTATGCCTTTTTTTTCTTTCTTTATTCTTTTTACTGCGCGATTCTGACAGACTATGCCAACTACAACGTGTTCGTCTCTAGGCTGCAAGGAGGCAGCCAATTTGCAATGCCCGACTTGCTTGAAGCAAAACGTTGTAGAAGGTTCCTTCTTTTGCTCGCAAGACTGTTTCAAAAAGAGCTGGGTAATTCAAGCAAAAAAAGATCTGTTGTTTTGATTTAGACGCATTGACCTTAAAACCAGTTATTAATAATCGATCCGCTCGCTCGCTCGCTTGATTTGTATGAAATGAATTAAAACTCTATGAAGGGCGTTCATAAAGCAGCACATAAAGCAAACAAGGGTAATTACTGGCCATCTTTTTAGTACCAGTTTGTCGTCGATATTAACAATGCTTTTTTGTTGTCAATCAGGAGCAAAATACGATCCCTTCTCAACATTCGGATATACTGGAAAATTACGTCCAGTCTATCCGCTTTCTCCTCGCCGTCAAATCCCTGAACATATTGAGCGACCAGAATATGCGGAAACGGGCATTCCCAAAACCGAATTCACGCCGATTCGAAACAAGATTAGAGTGTTGTCACCAGAGGAAATCCAAGCGACTCGAGAAGCTTGTCGGGTATGGCTCTATACACCACTTTCTATAAAGCTATAACGTTACCCAGTGTTAGAAAGGGTGGGGGGGACCGGGGAATGGGCTTTTTGATGCCGCAGCAATGCTTTTGCAAGAAAGAGAGGCTAATCAGAAATATCGCGGGAAACAGATCACGCGTGAAGTGCTCGAAACGGCAGCTGCTGCGGTTCGTGTAGGTGTCACTACGGATGAAATTGGTAAGTTAGTTGTTACCCGTAATACCGTTGGAAATTGGAAATTGCAAAGCAAGAAAGGGAACTTACACACACACGTTTGGTATAGACCGAATTGTTCACGAAGCAACGATCGAGCGCGGCGCATATCCTTCACCACTCAACTACCATTATTTCCCCAAATCATGCTGCACGTACGTATTCTTTTTTTTTGTGCCCACATCTCTCCAAGTTACCAGCCACTAACATCGTTCTTTAAAATATGGCAGATCAGTGAATGAAGGTATAAAAAGATGAAGTTTAACTATTAGAGAAAAAGATTATTAGCAACTCACATGTAATGCTATTAGTCATTTGTCATGGTATCCCTGATCAACGGCCGTTGGAGGATGGCGATCTTCTCAACATTGACATTTCCTGCTTCTACAACGGCTTCCATGGCGATGCAAATGCAACCTACCTCGTCGGCGATAACGTCAACCCTGTTGCCAAAAAGCTCGTTCAAGTTACCCGAGAATGCTTAGAAAAGTCGATCGCTGCTGGTATGTTTCTTTGTTCGTGGTAGAGAGCCTCCTATTCTTATTAGCTGTCATTTTCGTGCTCAAAAAAAGAATACTTAACCTTTATCGCCCGCCTAATTCTTAATAGTCAAACCGGGCATGCGATATCGCGATTTTGGCAAGATTATTGAAGATCATGCAACAGCAAATGGGTTCTCGGTAGTACGAGCGTTCTGTGGACACGGTATTAATCAATTGTTTCACTGTGCTCCCGATGTGCCTCATTATGCCAGTAAGTGCCTATACACTTTCCACATTTTCCATCGCATTCAAACAGGAGAACTAATGATTATTATTCTTTGAATAGATAACAAGGCTGTCGGTATTTTGAAGCCAGGTCATATCTTTACCATTGAACCCATGCTGTGTGAAGGTGTTTACGATGATTTGTTATGGTATGTAAATTCAAACCACTGGAAAAAAAATTGTCAATTTGTCTAAAACAGAACATTAACTTGAAAAAAAATCAGGCCGGATGGATGGACGGCTACCACTAAGGATGGCAAATTATCAGCACAATTCGAGCATACTATGCTCGTTACCGAAACCGGCGTCGAGGTTTTGACTTGACGTGGACAATTTAGTGATGATAATAAATTTGTGTAGCAGTAAATCTTTTTGACATGTTGTTTGTTGAGCCATTGGTTATTGCTGATGCTCCATTTGAGTATGTATATCACAAATTATGTCTTTTCCATGGCTGCTAGTAACTGAAGCTCATATCAATCTCATGCGAGCTTCGCTACCCTTTCCTTGTAGGATATATAGAGGCAGCGTTATCTGTGACAGCCACAAACATGGAGATAGTTACAAACATCTTCAACCAGCTGACGGCTAGCTGACTGGCTCCTCCCTCCCCGGGTGCAACAATGCGATAGCTTATCCAAGTTTTTTCACAATGTCGATATGGATTATTCGTGGCGCGCATTACAGTACTCTACATAGTTATATTGGTGATATACTCTTTACAGCGGTCTGTATAAGAAAAAGTTTACGTTGGCAATATCACATTGTCATCAAATTACTGTCGTGCACTCACTTTTGCGTTTACATCTTATAAGAAAATTATACACCGTCTCAAGAACAATGATACAGTAGGTATATATGCGAAACGTCAAAATGTATAGGATTAGCAATAGAAAAAACGGCGTATACCCTGAAACGGGGCAGTTAATCCTGTACACCCACGCGCCGGTGGGATTTATATCGCTTCGATTGTTTCTCAGCAATCCTGGCAGCAGTGATTCTTCCATCCGGCGCACGCGTCCTTCTTCGGGTGGCCTTCTGTTTTTGTCTTAATGGCGGCATCTTTTAAATGAAAAGTAAAAAGTTAAGACGTGTAGGATGTAGGCGAGTATATACGTATAGGAGCTGTTGTGAGTTTTTTTTACAAAAGTACAAAATTATTCTTCAATAACGAAAGCAAACGAGCGAAAAAAGGTATTGTGAAGCACATTGGACTGTATAATTGATTTTTGGGGACTTTATAAGAGAGTAAAGCTGAGGTAAAAAAAATTGATGGTTATAAGGCGAACGCACCATTTTGTATAACAGTAGTGTAAAAAATTTGTGAACTCAGGTGTGATCTAGTAACAATTGGTGACTTCAAAGAAGGTCAAATTTTTGATGTATCGCCAAGCCTTGAGCCATATGGTCTTACGTCAGGATACACATATAATAAACGTTATGTTGGTGCGATTTAATTGACTGCAAAGTTCCAACCAAGCAATTATTGTAATCTGCTTCGGCAACGTAAAGCCTGTTGTTTCGTTCGTCATGTGGCGGTGGTCCATAAGGCATTCCATACTGGGTTGTCTTGTGCATCAATTCTCTGACATAAGTAATAGTTTTTAAACGAAACACTGTCATTGCCTTTTAGAAGATTCTCTTGCATGAATCTGATATGAACGTTTGTTGATCCTGGTAGTTGACTTGAAAAAGAAATTGTGCGCGCTCCTGCACTGCATATTTATCCCAAGGAAGGGAATTACTACGCGCATGACAAAACTTGACCTCGCGCACGACATTTTTTTTGGGCAGTTTCGCAGTTGTCGTGCGCACCGTCTCTTGCACAATTTGAAAGACCCTGCGCACGACAGAACTATGATGATATATACCGTGTAACTTGAATGTTCGCATACCGTGTATCCAAATGGCCAGCAAACAACTTATTTGTGCCAACATAAGTACTATAATATAGTGAAGCACAAGCGAGAAGATTTCTAAGTCAGCACAAAAAAAGCGTAGCTAAGACTATAGAAAAGTGGGTAGACGGTGCACCAAGCTTTTTCACAATTTTAATATCAATGACGGTGGTATTGGATGCAAAGACATATCCTGTGTTTCGTGTTCTAACTTGCCAGAGCTAGGGCTGTCATGTAATTCTATTCAGTTAAAATTTTGACGGTCAATGTAATATTCGACGTATACAGTATATAATGAAAGATGATAATAATGTGTACACCAAATAGTTGAATATTTGGAGGGCGAAGAACAATTCATGTAGTAAGAAATATCATAAGAGACCAGGAAAATAGGTTTTGATATGATTGTAGAGAACAATTAATCCGGAGACAAGGCACAAGAGCTTAAATATGAGACAAGAAGAGCATAAATCGTCGAGTACGATGAGGTAAACGACATTTGACACAAAAAAGTGCAGAACTGCATAAGGGGTTATGATTCGTGTTTCTTTTTATAATCATTCATCACTGCTTTCGCTTTCATCCGAATCCATGGTGGGATTGACGGCACTGCCGAATTTAGCACTCTTTTTCATGATATCCACTACGTCGTCGTAAGAAACATTCTTATCTTCTTGGATAAGTCGTGCGGCCATCTCCGGAACAAGAATCTGCTGAACAAACTGAAGTGGTGGCATCGGGGCTGTATTTGCTGCTGTCAGGTGGTTCGATTTCGATAGTTCTTTCGTCAAACAATCCATAATGATTTGCATTCCACGGGGTCCATAATAACCAGGCTGTTTTAAACAATAATTTAGTAACTTATTTTATGAGTGATAGCTTTTGTACTTGCCAAATATTTTTCAGCCCTTGCCATTCGTGCGAATACGGATCGTGCAACGCTTCGGCTAAGTTGGCTGTAGAATTCGGTTTCCATCGGTTTGAATGTGCTTTCGGTTTTGCCGACTATGATATCTTGCATAACTGGTACATGATTCATTACACGCAAAGGCAAGGTCGCAAAATCGATATGAGCTGGGTAACCTTGGGCGATTCCTTCTGGCCTGATCAACATTTCTTTCCTATGAACGCTGCAGAAGTTGTATTGCTCAGTAAAGCGAACTGGTTTGGGTTTAATCCGTGCTTCATCGAAGCGGCGGCGACGAGACGTTGAAAGTTCTTTAATGCGGCGTTCTTCTTGTTTCTTATGCTTCTCTTCTTTTTGTATCTATTCATCGTACTGATTCTGTACAGCAGGAGGTAACGGTAATGGCAGGCGTGTTTGGCAATGGGGACATGCTATTGCACCATGATCTAGATAGTATAACAAATGTGTTCAGAGTTACTAGAATACAAAGATACAGAGCGGCAAGTTATAGGTACCATGATGATCGCCTCCCATATCAATATCGCAGTCAGATTCATCCAAAATCAGAATGGGTGACGCTTGTCTTCTTTTTTCTAGGCTACTTGCTGTTGAATCTTGATCCACTGTTTTTTTGATATGCAGGTACCTCCAAAACGTTTTGTGATCGTGACCTGGGTTGATCTCGTTCCATTGCTGCTTATGTCGCTGTGATAACGGGGGCCATTGCATTTTAACAGATGATCGCAGCAGAACCGGCTCCCAATGGTTCCCATTCACGAAATGCATAACGAACGGCAGGAGACTATATCGTTTGCCCGAAGGTACAGAGTGTGGCAATGTCAGCGACGGCGGATGATATTTCGCCCATAGACCAGACGTATAGCAAGCAATCGGCCGCTCCAAAGCATTGGCTGCCAACTGAATATCCACGCTTCCGTCAAACCAGTACTCCTTGGGACAGTCGGCCTCAATATCACCAAAGGCGACGGACACCATAAGACATCCTTTTGACCAGTTTTTCATATTCCGTCTGGCTGCCACCACAGATGTAAGACAAAAAAATGCTTTTTCCCTTAGCCACCACGTACTCATGCACTCTTCTTTTGATGTCGGCGTATTTATCTTGATTGCTTTTATATTCGAGATTCGACAAAGTTCTGAACCCACACCATCCGTCCGGCTTTATCTCGACCGAGTCTGTAATGTACGACAATGGAATATCTGGATGTATTGTCGAGCTACACAGCAAACGGTGTAAGTTCATATATATGAAACCACTACTACTCAAATATATGCCTATACCTTTGATCCCCTAGGCCTGTGTATTACGCTTTTTGTTTGGCCAAAGCTCTTCAAAACCGTTCTCAATCATTGTAAGTTTACTTTTTTTGACCGTCGGGTTGGATTCGTTTTTTTCAGTATCAGTTTTTTTTCTTCTTTCTGATTTTTCTTTTTCTTTCGCATCTTGTTCGATAATCTCAAAGTAAGATGGTAGCCTCGATCCAATAGCACCCTTCGGCCGTCCTTTGGTTCTGACAGCGGTCGGCAACTCTAGATCTTCAATGGGTATTGGTTTGTACTGATCTAAAGCCGTACGTATACATGATATCAAGTCTTGCTTTTGTTGACCCGTCTGCGCATCGATAAATAAGTTGTCAATTCGATCTTTAAGCTCTTGATAATCTAGCTCCAACGCATCTTCTTCAATATCGTTGATATCGGTTCCAAGTTCTTCGATGACAGGTTGTTCAGATACTCTTGCTATGTGACATGTGAACTGTTAATTCCATACCAGAATATTGACTTTAGCTGCGACATTATAAGTTACATACTTGTACTTGATACCAATTTCCATCTTTTGTCATATATATTGGGATGCAAGATTTCTTGATCATTAAACTCGTAAAAATAGTGTCTGCACGGCAAACGGTAATTGACAAAGACTTCACAGCTATTACATTGCGACGATCCCGGCGTCAAACGGCGAGCGGCAAACAATTTAGATATAACGACGTTGATCGCAAATTGCGAAATGATACCAAAAAAAGCTGATACTCTTTTTGTTATTGCTGTATCTTTAACCTTGACAACCCACTTCGATAAAACCTCCTTCTCATGTTGCATATAAGCCAGAGAATCCTTTATACGATCGCATCATTAGCATAATTTTCTATATCCAAATCTTTTAATGATTATACTCACCGATGAACATAGATATTTGTGGAACGATTTGAACAAATGCAACATTCTGTCAGCTTTACCCAAGACATCCTTTAATGCGGCATGTGCTCCTTCAATGCGTCGAGTTGACCTTGCTCCAAGATGCATATGCTCCTCTGCCCATGGTCCAGCCCATCGTTTCTTGTATTCACGCAACCTAATATGCTAGAACAACAATAAAGAAGTAAAGGAACGTACAAGTCAATAAAAAGAGCAGGACATACACATTATTCTTGATTTGTATCTGTTAGCTCGCATGCAATTAAAATATCCTACATGTTCAAATACTCGTGCAACTGCTTCTTGTCTCCTCCTTTTTTAGGCTGTCCCTTGGAAACACTATCGTTGAATAATCGAATGACATCAAGAAATACGTTTTCATCTCTTGTCCAGATCATCGTCGAGATATGATTGCACAGATCGGCGAATCTTTAACAAATGTCTTGGTCACCTTGGCAACAAAGTTTTTTCTTATATGCCAAGCACACAATATGTGCGCTTTTCCGGGGAAAACCTGGGCAATTGCAGAAGTAAGACCATGATCGTCGTCAGTGACAAAAAGATGGGGCTTGATTCCGCAGCTGTCGGGCCATGCCAGTTCGCCGAGTGTTTTCAGTATCCAAACATAAGACAAGGCCTTTTCATCTGCAACAACAGCTGTTCCAATAACAAACGAACGTAGACTGCGAGCACCTTTTTCGGAGCAGAGGTTATCAATACCGACGATGTTGACGACAGGCATTTTGTTCATGTTTGTTTTGTATGTAGCATCAATAACTACCAACTCTGGAAACATTCTTGCGCGCTCGATGCTTCGTGGGTGCGTGACAAAAATAGATTTGACTTTTTTCGTTGCACTTTCGGTATGGTAACGTGCAATGAAATTGTATGACTTGAAGTACTCCATGATAGTGGGCAGCTCATCATGTTGAGCATCATTGCTTTCCAGTCGAGATTTTAAGCTGTAGATATCTTTTGCAGTAAAACGTTTATTCGACTGTAGCTGTAAAATCTGACGAGGCGGTATCCTTGCGTCTAGTTCAATGGCAATATCGACTTGTTCATGGCCTGTCATTGCCCGGTACGACGCTTATATCTGGTTATCTCGTGTAAGTTGATGATTATGTGGCGGAATGTCGGCTACCGCTGTCTGCACCTTCCATTTATAATTTGTCTTCTTGCCACAGCTGGCATATATCGACCACGAGCACTGCGTCTTGACGGATCGTCACTTAGGATACCTCTTTTCCACACCATTAGCGCAAGTGTATGTTCTTGGTTTACACATTTCGGTATCGCCAGACCTGGTTCTTGTCTCTTCGGTACTATCTTCATGTTCTTTCTCCTGTAACAAAATATAGCCCTAGTTATTCTCATACTATTTATTATATTTGGGTGTAAGAACCATACCTGACAACCATCTGCTGCCATCTTATCCACTTGTGCTGCTCGATGTGGTTTATAGCCACCGCCATGTTTGCATACTAATGTGCAAGCACGTTTATTCGTAATCTTACTGATGACCGAAAACTCGTTACTGATCGCATAGCCATTTACTGCTTCTTTTAGACCGTCTAAAGTGTCGAAACACAGCTCGGTAATGGATTCCATTGTATTCTTTGCGAAGAAAAAAAGAAAGGCAAACACAAAAAAAAGTTTTTTGTAATATATTCATCACATAACTAGCTGACATTAATAATCCATCGCCCGCATGTAAGCTTATTCGATTTCATTGTGGTACATATTACCGTATCTACCATCTATGTCGTGTGCAGGGTCTTTCAAACTGTGCAAGAGACGGTGCACACGACAACTGCGGAATACTAAACTGCCAAAAACAATGTCGTGCGCGAGGTCAAGTTTTGTCGTGTGCGTAGTGATTCCTTTACATAATGTTGGAGAGGACAATGATGTTGTGTTTCAGCAGGAATTGGTGATGAATATTATAATAAAGGAAATTGATTTCCATAATGACTTGAAGAAGAAAAAATAGTGTAAGAGATAAACATGCTAAGACTTAAAGATACAGATCGTCGGCTTGTGAGGTCCTTTTTGACATCTTTCCTTTTCTTCGATCTTGGAGATGTCATACAAGCTGGTATCGTGGGTTGTCGGGTAAGCATTTCAATTGGTGGTATGAACATATCATCATCCTCCTGTAAGGACTTGAGCGTTGCCTTCAACAATGACTTACACAACCAGACAAGTGTAACCAAAGGGACAAACCCTTTGTAGAATGTCTCGGCAGTCAATCGAAACTCCATTGCAGTGAAGCTGTACAGTCTACAAACATTGGGGACTGGCCATGGTTATGACGATTTTAATGCGATCTAGTAACCCTAGATGACTTATTAGCTAAGATATATCAGGATAGCCAAATTAATTTTTATTGAAATAATTCATGCATGAATGTCTTAGCATGCATACATTTAAATATTTGAAAAAAATAAAAATTGAATTTTTTTTAATATAAAAATAACACCACAGAATATAAAGCAAAATATATTTGTTATATTTTTTTTAGCACTCCAACAAAACTACCCCAACGAAAACACAACATGAACCAAATGAACCTCCTCACATTTATTGCCATTATGGCTGAATTTATTCTTATTTTAGGAATAACATTGATGCTCTTAATAGAAAGAGCAAAGCATCTTACTGAACATCATTAAGATGTTAGTGAAAAAACAATTGCTGACCAACTAAGGGTCGAACTCGAAAAGGACCTCAAAAAGGCTAACATAACAAAGGAAGTAAGGGACGAGAACTGTACTGCAATAATGGGACGGATTAAGGGTTTTGCAAAATTCCTCAAATCCTCAAATCCTCAATTTTCCGCTGCAATGTTAGAGGGTAACACCTCTGGTGCAGATTCCTCGCAGGGCGGCAAAGAATTCCGATTCCAAAACACTAAAGGGCTGTTCACATATATTTGTAAGGACTTCCATTTAACAAAAGAACAAATCATGGAATGGTTTATAAAACATAAATGTATTGGTTATCGCATTGAAAAGGCAATTGCATGTGATGAACTTGCACCAGAAACTGGTGAGAAACATGTTCATATATAGATACAAATGAATGAGCGGTTCGACACAAAAACAGCACATAAATTCTTTACTATCGATGGTGTTACTCCAAATATTAAACCAGGTGGTAATCCACAAAAGTCCATTAGCTACTGTATGAAAGGAAAAGATTATATTTGTTATAATATGGATCCAAATTATGAAGTTAAGACCAGAAAAATGCACCAACAGTTACTTGGATATTAATTAATTACGAAGCAGCTTAATATGCGGAAGGCTACCAAAATATATCCAGAATTGCTATTTAAATATAATACTGTAAATTCTTACTTTCATGATGCCGATATGGAAAATAACCCTGGAAATAAATTATATATGTGGTCTATGTTTGGGATTGAAACAATGTTTGGTGGTAAAAATAAGATACCACAATACTGGATTGTAGGTCCATCAAATGTAGGTAAGACATATAACATTGATGTATTAGAACAAGGTGGCCATCGATCATATCTAATGAATAAACAAAATGATTGGTCAGATTATAAGGATGATGATTATGATTTTATGTATAATGAAGAAACAGGTTTTGATTTCAAATTAACATTTTTAAACCAAATGTTAGAAGGAACACGGTTGAAACTTAATGGCAAATTCACAAAGTCAATAACTAAAAAGAAAAATATGCCAATAATACTGAATAGTAACTATATGCCGCACATGTTATACAAAAACAAATCAGTATATGAGTTAGAGCCAACGCTCAATCGTTTATATATTATCTATGTTGATAAGAACCGTAAAGGTCATATAATATAGAATCCATACACAATGAAGGTGGTGAAGGATTATGAAAATAAATTCATATATTATGAAAACATGGATATGTATAAGGACTTATACAAAGGTGAATTCGAAAACGAATACCAAGATCAGTATACATTTATCCGTTATGCACATAATAGTGGTCAGGATGATATTAAAAAATATACACCGATGGATAAAACCGTAGAGGAACTACAAGAATTAGCTGACACAGAAGAATATATGAAGGAACAAGAAGAAAAACATAATAGTAATAATACACAGAACAATAAACAACATAAAATGCCTCAACAAAATAATAGAGGATGGTCAACTGTAAAGGTACCATCATCAGTAGATTGTAGGCATTGGGAAGATGTGTTTAATGATATAAAATGTGATGATGTTGTAAATGATACTACTGATTGGGAAACCCCGCCAGAAGATATAGAGAATCATAAATACATAGATGTAAGTACATCTGAATCAGAGAAAAGCAGTGACTGCAACATACCAAATAATATACCAAAACGTAAAAAGAAAAAAAGACACATTAAAAATAAATGGAGAAACAAGCAAATAGTAGAAGAAATACAGTCAAAAGAATATTTTAAAAAGCATAAGGATATAAAACAGGCTATAATAGATGATATAGATATAACAAAAAGAAACTGGCGTCAAAAATAAATCAACAGATACTAATATAAGTACAAGTATAACTAATGAATGCATAAAACATATATATAATGGGGCAAGTAAACGAAAAGTTGATGCGGTCAGTTTCAATATGAAATTTTTTAATAAGCAAATAAGTAAGAAATTAATTTAGAGCTGAATACCATGTGTGGCCATATATTCATGTAGCATTTCCTGGGAATTAAACTTATTAACTGTTAACCAACTATTATCCTTTACACTATATCCAACCCACTTAACCTCAAATATGTACTTATTATCAGTATACACATGTCCTACAATCTTCTCAATTTCATATGAATTACTATGTTCTATATTTCTCTGTTCTCTTTGATTTTTTCTCTTGCATTTAGATGTATTATTTTCAGTTTCGTCCTCACTATTTATAGCCATATCTATTGATTGATTAATGTTAAGCTGTAGAAATTTCTGCTGCATGTCAACCATTTCGTTATATTCAGTATTTACTTTTTGCTCATTTGAAAATACTAAGTCAAGTTTGTTTTTCTTACTTGGGAATTCAAAATCTTTTCCATACCATAATTTATGATGTGGTTGTACCTCTATATTATACTTATTTACAAATCGCCATATATTAGTAAGAATACAAGCAACACGAAACTGAATATTATAATATCTTATATCGGTTATTTGCAATGCTGCACGATTATTATTAAATCGTTCAAATTTAGAGCCTAACATAGAGAACTGTGCTTCTATTACTGAACGAAATGATCCAAACTTGTTATTAAAGTATGTCTCATTGATTGTTAACTTTTGTTCTGGTTCTTTTCTTATGGGATGTAAAAAATTACGATCATAAAAACTATATCCAGCATCTGTCGCATTATCTTAAAACTTTTGTATAAATAAGTTATATCTACCATCTATTCCTAAACAATCTGCCTCACTTATTTTTTTATATAGTTTCATATTAATAAACATAGTACCATCATTTCCGATAGCACATTTTTCAGATACTGAAACATGTGTAATTATTTCATTCATATCCTATATAACTTGTGTACGTACAGCTGGCCCATTTAATTTATATGAATATAACTGTGAATGTGACTCATTTGGTTTATAATACTTTATTTTACTATCATATCCATCAATAAATAGTGTAACATTCTTAAAACCATCTGGATTGTTTATTATTGCTGATAGAATGCGAATACGTGGTGATGAGAACATACTATCTAGATCTTGTTTTACCTTTTTATTCAATTCATTATAGTTAGTAATCCAGAACCGCTTATATAATCATAAAATGTTGCATATGGCATAACAGTATGCATATCCTTTCCTAATACACCTAATACCATATGATATAATAATGCAAGTCCTTTTTCAATCTCGCGGTGTGGCCCTGGATATTCAATATTTCCATATAAAACTGTAAGAAAATAAAATACAGGTATAAATCCAAATCTATTAAGTAATACATCCTTTATATCATTTATAGTATTATTCTTCATATCTTTAATAGTTGTTCTATGATTAAATCTATGTTGCATTTCAGGCCAAGATTATTAAAAAAAATTCCATTTATTATCAATTAATTTTTAATTTCAATATCGAGTTGTTCAGTGTGTTGTGTTGTGTTCATTTTTATTTATTGTTATATACTTTAAACAATCGCTCTTTTTTTTCTTATGGGAGGCTACCAATATAAATAAAAAAATTCAATTTTTATTATTTTTATTGTAAATCAATTATAACAATATTTAGTCGTTTATTCTATTGTTCCTCATATTCCAGTTATTACCATTTATAACAAATCCCAGCACATGGATACTTCGGATTCCTTTTCGACAAACTCCAGATGGTATCTTTTAAAATTTTTGGCAATTTCAGGTTTGCTTCGACTACAAATTTATTACAAGTAACGCCGCCAGAAACAACTGCTTTCCCAGCAGCATATTCATGCTCAAAATGCGCACCTACTGTTCTTCGTGGTAGTGTCGTACCGGAAAGTGGGCGCTCGTCATTCTTCCTATCACTTGATGCTGTGCTTGCTTTCTCACTACTAATGTTGTGCAAGTTCCCACATTAATATTAATTTATAACTATATGATTTAATCTTGAGTATAAACGTAGCCCTACGGAGCTTAATTCATAGTAATATATACTTTTTAAAAACTATGAAATTTTCTCAATCACTAGATTGTAAAAATTTCTTATAATTTCTTTCATTTAATTTAATACTAAGAAAAATAAAATCAATGATTTTCTTTTTTAGTTCCTCCACCACCACCACTCACCACTCACCACTCACCACTACTCACCCTCTCCTCCTCTGCTCCACCAACAACAACAAACAACAACATTGACATGTTCTTGTTTTTTCCTAATGGTAGAAAATACTCAAAATTATTAATTTGATGTATTTTCAGAATATCAAAAAATAAAAACTTTATTTTTTAGATATTCAAAGAAAAGGATAAATATAAATATTTATCTCTTTTCTTAAAAAATAGTTTATTGATAGAAATTACCCTTCGGGTTAAAAGCTTGTGTAGCGAGCTAATTTCTATCTAATAAATCTATTTTTAGAAATAAAAATAATAAGGATAATAAAATTATCTCTTATTATTAATATTTCAAATTAAATTTAAATTAAATTAAATTTATTTTAAACTCAGAACATAAAATGCTCTAAAAAGAATATTCTATTCTTTTTTGAGTTTATATTTAAAAATAGAAAAAACAAATTGTTTTTAAGAAAAGAGATAAATATTTATATTTATCCTTTTCTTTGAATATCTAAAAAATAAAGTTTTTATTTTTTGATATTCTGAAAATACATCAAAATAATAATTTTGAGTATTTTCTACCATTAGGAAAAAACAAGAACATGTCAATGTTGTTGTTTGTTGTTGTTGGAGGAGGAGGAGAGGGTAAGTGGTGGTGGTAGAGGAACAGAAAAAGAAAATCATTGATTTATTTTTCTTAGTATTAAAATTAAATGAAAGAAAACATAAGAAATTTTTACAATCTAGTAATTGAGAAAATTTTATAGTTTTCAAAAGTATATATTATTATAAATTAAGCTCCTACATGACAGCTTCAAACACGCTCTCGTCAAAACACTTTTCGATGAAAACCCATAGACGGCGTAATAGGTCGTTTTGGGTTTTGTTGAAAAAGTTGTACGAGTAGTAGTATAAGTCAAGCACTTCGCCAATTGCCTTTTCGGCCCAGCATTCGTCAACTTGAGACAGGTGGAAGCGATGTCTGAAATGCAGCTCTACCAAGTCTTCGAGAACGTGCTAAAGATATCAAAAAATATATTTTAAATTATTGCAATTGAAAAAGGGGAAATAGCAAAAGAGGCAGGCAATAGTTTCACCTTATTCGCAAATAGTTGCAGATAGGCTTGTAGACCTTCAGGCAACTCTCGAAGCTGCAGAGCATTATGCATCTGTATCTCTTGTATCTCTTCTTTGGTAAAATACCCTGACCAGCAGGGATCCAAAGGATCGCGTATAAGAGAATGGGATGGACTATTATATATAAACAATTAGCTTTTTTTGGCCGGCATAAGCAACCATAGAAGATGAAACTCACTGTTCAAAAGAGCATTTTTTAACAAATGCGTGCATGGTGTCCTCCACTACCTTTCCCGTAGATAGGGTCCACTTTTCTTATGGCAGATTGTTGTATACATTGTCGACAGCGGCTTTTCAGCTGATGACAGTCGCACGGAGGTACATGACTTGGATGGTGGTGAGCTTGAAGACTTTCCGGATGGAACTTGCGTATTTGGGCTTGATGTGCCTTCACCGTGAATTTGAGCATCGACAGCTGTCCAATCAACGCGTTCTTTGACCTTCATGTGTCTTCATCAGTAAACAAGCATTTCCCACCAATTTATACAATATGCTTCTCTTACCAGCTCTACATCGAGGTCACTTACTACGTTTCCAAATATATTGGCCCAGAAAGCCTTGTAATTAGTACCAGGAACCGATTTTTGGATGACAACAGTCGGGCGATCTCGAACAAAGCCTGCAAAACTAACTTCAGAGCCACCGTCAACGCATGAATTTATATAAGATTCAATCTCTGTCAAAATACATGTAAAAAAAACTTTAGGACAAATGTTCATTTGTTTGGTATGCTACTACTATTGACTAAGAATGGCGTTGCTATATAACACAAAATTTTCATAGGTACCCAATTTGCAACGATTCTGTTCCAATTTAGTGTCTTCACGCGTTTTAAGAGTTGACATGTTCGCTGTGTGGTGAGTTGCTATGACTTCAGGGTTGCTAAGGAACGAAAGAGTGGTGGGCCGGTGGTCGGTTTCATGGAGGAAGGTCCAATCACTGCCCGACCCGGATTTTGAGTTCGCACACCCCACCCCCTCACCGAACCATTTCGTACACCACCCTTCCACCGAACCACTTCCTGGACACCACTTCATTCACATTCCTCAATCATAGATCGAATTGAAGCAATACCTGTTACAAGATTGAAGAACGAAGCATTAGCATAGATACAAGTAACTTAATATAAGAAGCGATTAACTAAGTGTATGTCTATCTTTGCATGTGCCTTTTGAATGTATATTGCCAGAAAGGAGACACACACATGCAGAATGAAATAATAGCACTGGCAACTGCTACTTGCTTGTATAAAGAAGTGACCTAGATGCATGGACAGGATATGCGACAAATATTATGTAGGGCAGAAACGGAGGCCACGATAATTATTAAACAAACAAAAGAAAATCAGCTTTGGTTTGACACGTCTTACAAAACACCATAGGGAAAAGTCGTCGAAGTCGTCGAAATCGTCGAAATCGTCGAGTACAGAGTTCCATATGTGGTATGTGGACATTGAATTTCGTCAGAATCGGCAATCGTGGGAGCACAGAGTTCCACATATGGTATGTAGGACTTCAGGAGTCCTGCGTAACCTTTAATAGTTTCGGCGTAGGTGACGTACAACTTGTCGCTTTCACTCGAGTTGTTGCAAGTGCGATGTGTATAGGGTACCTTCTTTTTTAATCTTGAGCCTGCGTCATGCTCGGTCTTGCATAAATTACCATATAGCTTTACCAAGCATAGAAGCCGTTCATCACTTGGTGGAATGCCGAGGGTAAGCATCTCAGATCTGTATGCATTCCACTAATAAACCACCAGAACACAAACCTTCGTAAGCATGGATAAAGAACAACATAAGCTCAGTAAAGAAAACGACGGCAATTTTCTCGTTATACATGTGCCGACTACTGGTAAGCCTCAACTTATTTCTTCCCCCCTCATCAAACTCAATTGCTATGGACACAAACAACAACTCCCACCCCATCCCAGTTCAACATTCCTGCTGATCCCTACGTGGAAGCACTGGGACGTGTCAAGCAGTGCCATTTCGCATTTGAAGATTGAATTCTTCGTCGTCCTGATCACCAAGGCAGATTACTGCAGCAGCACCAGCTAGTGCAGCAAGTATAACATCAGCATTTGCAACAACAGTCGGTGCAGGTTGAACAACAACCGCAGCAGCCGCAGCAGTGGACAACAGTAAGCACCTCTTAGCACTTACCAACATGCAGTTGACTATGTCGTTCGACCTGAAGGTATAATTAAGGAACCAACACCGGAACAGATGGGAACAGCCAGAACCATCACCAAGACGAACGTCATATCTTTGTACACCAAAGAAGGGCTGCAGGTTGGCAGAGGTTCTCCTGGGCAGATGTACGACATGTTGAAGCAGGAAGCAGAAGACACAGATTTGGAACGTTTGAAGCGAATGCGCGATGGCCTACTTCCAGGCAAGAAAGCCTACAGAAGTCTGCCGATACAAGAATTGCAAGCTCTGTTCGTTGATTTCGAAAATCATGTATTTTCGGAATATGACGAACAGCCTTCGAATAACTGCTAGAAGCATTGGGTAACTCTTTATCTTTTCCACGAGCTTTGGCGTTCTAAGATGTTAGTGGCAGCAAGAGGGCATCAGGCATTTACATGCTGCGTACTGGAGAACTTGTTTCTAGAAAGAACAACAATGCTTCTGGTAGCGTTCACCGGACATGGTATGTACAAATGGGGATCTGTTACCAGATTTTTTGATTCGTTGCAAAAGTGGTTCTCAAGTATATAAATAGGCCTAGTATCATAAGTCGTCCAGTGAACGCGGGGTGTGTCCAGCTCCAACAACTGCATCCAGGGCATATACATGTCGCCGTAGGTGAAGTGATGCTAACTGTATAAATTCTTAAGCTATAGCGACAGTGTAGACGATGCTGCGGTGTAAACATTAAGCAACTTGCCCATTCTGATGATATCGCATTCTAGTTTAAGTACTAATTTAGATCATCGGCTGCTTCTCGCTGCCATTCCTTGCTTTCTACTTCTGCTTCTTCTGCTCCTGCCGGCCCTTCCACTTTAATATCATCATCAATTGCGCAACCACCACCAACACCACAAATGCAACCGATCCGCCCTCGTTCTCCTCCGACCTCCACAC
This sequence comes from Zychaea mexicana, assembly GCF_025766255.1. Taxonomy (NCBI): domain Eukaryota; kingdom Fungi; phylum Mucoromycota; class Mucoromycetes; order Mucorales; family Lichtheimiaceae; genus Zychaea; species Zychaea mexicana. Next base: position 4,440 of record NW_026516728.1, on the reverse strand, counting down.
CGGCATTCAACCCCACCACAAACACCCGCAATTTCCGTAGCCTTTTTAAAGCAACAAATGTTTTGTAATAAATACATTCGAGTATCGTCGCAACTATGATAATCCGTTAATTACTCTGAGTGGGGTATGCTGGGGTGCCACAAATTGCCAAAATAAGAAAACAATTGCGCTGAGATTCAACTGCATTCGACAACTTCGACGATTTCGACGACTTTTTCCCATGGTGAAATGCACATGGAACTGAGACTGCATTAATGCATATTTATTTAAATAGCAGTATATTTACTTATATAAATAGTCCATATATAGATAGTCCATAGACACATACATAGCCCTTATACACATCGACCTGTATGTTATCGTGATCTTTTCCATCATGTTTGGTACTACATGGTACTCAGGAAGTGAAAATGGGAATTGGAGCGTATTTTAAAAATTGCTTCTTGTAGTTGCCATAAACAAATAGGGAATGGTACGGCCACGACAAATAAGGAAATAACTTGTCGTGCCCGTATCAATTCCCAAATAAACAAGCATCGCAAAGTCAAAAACCACAAGTGCTATTCGCGAAGAGCTTCGAAACAATTATGACGACTTTGGCTCTGTCAAGCAAGCTTGCGTCGACTGCGGGAAAAAGAATAAGGTTTCCCTCCGTACCTTGAAAAGTACGCATACAGGAAAAAAAAAATCCTTCGGCTTGTTTGCAAGCACTTTGGACAACCTACCAATCAAAAAATGTATGACGATGGCAAAACTACGACAGTAGAAACCATCTTGGCGAACGACAAAGGTGATGTCATTCGATCTAACAGCAAGGACAGCAAAAAACGGTGCGAGAAAGACTCTCAGCGAATTGAATGCGAGTTTGAGATCAAGCTGCGGCCATTGAGCAAGGCTAGCCAGCAATGGCACGTTGTCTCCTTTTACGACGGTGAACACAATTATGAGATTACAAAGGAGCTCTTGTCGTATCCAATGCTTTGTAAGCTCGATGGGAAGCAGCACGACATTGTTCTTAGCATGATCAAAGGGCACGCCAGTAATACTGCAATTGTGTCATACCTTGCTGCTAACAAAACCTGTTGTAAAACCTGTTGTCGATCCCAAGTATATCACGAATATGCGACAGATGGTATTCAGCAACGATCCCGATCATACCATGTTCAAGCGTATCAGCAAACTACAGGACAAGGATTACGTCGTTGAATGGGAGTCGAAGCAAGATGGAGAAAAACGGTTCTTGCACTCTCTTTTTTTCGCTCATCATTCTGCAATTTCACTTGCTCGCCAATTCCCTGAAACCATCATCATGGATGTCACATACAAGACAAACAGACATCGGCTCCCTTTTGTAAATGTCGTCGGTACAGGCAATGTTGGTTATCCAGACTTGAAAACTTTCTGTATTGCTGGTGGATGGGTGTCTGAAGAAACGAATCACAGCTACGACTGGTTTGTCAAAAAGCTTGAGCAAGTTGTTTGGCCAGCTGAGCAGCCAGTCTCCCCGAAAGTCTTTGTGACTGACAGCGAATCCGTGTTGATGAAAGCCTTGGATCACGTCTTCCCCAACTCGAAGAAATTGCTCTGCACCAACCACATCAGACGCAATTTTCAAGTCAAGCTCCAAAAGCTTTTTTAGATAAAAGAGGACTTTGAGGCACTCCTGAAAGCCATCAACTACTTGATGGCTGATGAATATGATGATAAGTACCAGAACAAGCGGCTGGTTCCAGATGAGGATTTTTAAGCAAAAGGCGATCGGCATGTACAATGAGGCTGCAATGAAAACCAAAAAGCCGGAAGAAGTGAAAGCATGTCTCGAGAGGTAACTATATATTGGACTCTTATCAGAGATCGTTTGCTTGGGCTATATACTTATGTGTAATACTTTTGCTTGCAGTAAGCTTTCTAATAAGGAAAAGTGGGTCGGCCGATACCTTGCAGACGTCAAGCATCTTAGGAATAGTACTACCAACAGAGTTGAAGGAACGCACGCCAATATGAAGAAGGCCATGCAGTCCGCCAATGGTAATCTTTACCTTGCTTTTGAGCAAATCGATGAATTCTACAGATAAAAGGTATATATATATGTTAATTAATATGTATGTACAACCCTATTCTATGCACATTAATTGCTAATCTTGCTCGCTGTGTGTTGATTTTACCTATGCAGGAACTCCCATATCCCGCCAAGTGAAAAGGAAAGGCTGGTAGATTTAGAGCGCCACATTTCGAAGTTTGCCTTCAATGCGCTTCGCAACGACTTGTATATACAAATCCACTGAGAATTGACAACTGTCGATGTGCAATCAAAGCTCATTACCGAATTCCTTGCTGTCACATGATACTATCCAAAGGAAAAATTCCTTTGAGCATTATCCCCAGACGCTGGCATCTCCATCCTGAAAAAACAGCTCCTGAAGGTGTAGATAATTCAATACCACTGTTACTCGCTATACTAAATTGTGGTTACTTTATGTAGAGGAAGAAACAGTTCACGGTAGAGCAACATTTTAGCAATCTCGGAATCATATTCTGCTCCCACCATGGAGTCAAATCGAGGCTGAGCTCACGCGTATCACCACTATGTTGTATCCTTCTACGCCATTAGCAAGCCATCAGTGATGATCTTTTCATGGACATCAAGCAACTGGAGCAGCCAAAATCTCTACCAACGAAAGGCAAACCTAAGCGCAGCTCAAAGAGGGACCTTATTGCTTTGGAGCACCAACAGAACGAAAGCAACAAGAAAGCCAAACAAACGTGGGTCGCGAAGCAGCCAATATTTGGTAATTAATAGTATAATCATTGCTGTAATCGATCTTCTATTGTTATTACATATACAATACTGACTAGGCTTACTAAGAGAGGGCAAGCATAAAGCTAAAGCTGATATCACTACAGTCGACCCCCGTTAACGTCAACCATCAGGGTACCAGCAAAAGTGTTGACCATATCGAGGGTTGACGACCACTGGGGGTAGAGAATAGGCAAAATCTCTAACTGCTAAATTTGAAAGGGTACCAGCGAATCGGTTGACGTTATCGGGGGTTGACGTTATTGGGGTTGACGTTAACGGGGATATACTGTACCATACCACAACCGCCACCACCACCACAGCAACAACAACAACAACTTACAATGCCACCTTTCTGGTCATCCTTTTTGCCCGCTTCTTTACCATCACCTTTTCCGTCTGCTAATCCACCTATTGTGTCAAATCTGGATATGGTTTGCAATGCAATTCCTCGCACTGCCGTGGATTTAGTGCACAATCCGAATCCAGATGAAAATCGTGGTTTCCGCTCGTTGGCTGTTGCTTTACTTGGAGATGAAAAACGATACATTGACATTAAGGTCCGAATGCGCGAGTTCTTTATCAATAATCGCGGCAAAACTATCTATTAGGGATTCGACGCTGAAAGAATGCTAAGTGCACCTGATCCAAACGCATATCATTGGTTTTACTATCCTGAGTGTGCTCAGCTTGCCTCAGATGTTTTCAAAACGCCTATATCATAGCGTTCTTCGGCACTGAATCCTCGTTATTTTGCCCCTTACTAAGCACCCCATCCCAAGCAATACGTACAGCTACAATCGTTATGCTGCTCATTTATAACCATATTATTTTCATCCAGCTCAGGCCGGGTACATTGATTGAATGGCCTGCCTGCTACCCTTATACTCGAGGTAAAGGTCGCAAAGATGGTGGTGCTAGAATCCGAGGTGATCAATGGTATCCCTTATCCCAAAACGCATTTCAAAGCATGATTCGAGTGGATATTCACCTTTCAGAAAATTTTGACGCCCATTCTCTTTCATCTGGATCTGAAGCAGAACACTCTGATTCTGAGCTAGTTGACCTTACTGGACCTTATCAACCCTAGTAGCACAATGTCTCTTCTTGCCCGCTCTTTCTTTTCTCTCTCTTTTCTTCCTTTATTTTTCTTCCACTCCCTTTTTTTGATCATATAATTAATCCGATATACACATGTTTAAATCAGTGGATGCGTTGACCAGGAATAGGTGAGTCCATGAGGCTGCAAAGTACTTCTACGTCATTCAATTATATGGATACTCTGATGATATCACATCCTCATTTTCTTTTCGTTGAACAATACATTCTGTAACTTTACAACAGCTTTACTCTTCAAAATCTCCATTATCAGCATGAGCCGTAGACTGCCATTGTGTGTGTATGCAAAAAACAGCAACCCCTTGCGCACCTATTTAGACTCTTTAGTTCCTTGAATATGTTGGACCATCTATATGGTGTCTATTAATGTTGGAGTTTATCTTGCCGTCTAGGTAATAGCCAAGGGAAGAAAGGAAACATACTCGCATAGCTCGTCAAATGTAATAAGTGTGTACACAATGTTTCAAATATTAATAGCATATAATAGCAGTTGCAGTCATCATGTTCATCATCGATACTTGCTT